>NW_027650665.1:0-40000 GCF_965287045.1 Carcharhinus amblyrhynchos
GTGCAGTGGGTGAAGCACCCTGCAGTTGAATAGCTGGCTGAGAGTTAAACCTGCCTTGGGAAAGGGGGGGTGGTTCATGAGGAGCAGTTGTGCAGAAGGCTGGTGTCTCTGCCCTCCTGGGAGCTAACAGTTATCTCTCTCTGCCCCCCTCTCTCCCTCTCTCTGCCCCCCTCTCTCCCTCTCTCTGCCCCCCTCTCTCCCTCTCTCTGCCCCCCTCTCTCCCTCTCTCTGCCCCCCTCTCTCCCTCTCTCTGCCCCCCTCTCTCCCTCTCTCTGCCCCCCTCTCTCCCTCTCTCTGCCCCCCTCTCTCCCTCTCTCTGCCCCCCTCTCTCCCTCTCTCTGCCCCCCTCTCTCCCTCTCTCTGTCTCCCTCTCTCTGCCCCCCTCTCTCCCTCTCTCTGCCCCCCTCTCTCCCTCTCTCTGCCCCCCTCTCTCCCTCTCTCTGCCCCCCTCTCTCCCTCTCTCTGCCCCCTCTCTCCCTCTCTCTGCCCCCCTCTCTCCCTCTCTCTGCCCCCCTCTCTCCCTCTCTCTGCCCCCCTCTCTCCCTCTCTCTGCCCCCCTCTCTCCCTCTCTCTGCCCCCCTCTCTCCCTCTCTCTGCCCCCCTCTCTCCCTCTCTCTGCCCCCCTCTCTCCCTCTCTCTGCCCCCCTCTCTCCCTCTCTCTGCCCCCCTCTCTCCCTCTCTCTGCCCCCCTCTCTCCCTCTCTCTGCCCCCCTCTCTCCCTCTCTCTGCCCCCCTCTCTCCCTCTCTCTGCCCCCCTCTCTCCCTCTCTCTGCCCCCCTCTCTCCCTCTCTCTGCCCCCCTCTCTCCCTCTCTCTGCCCCCCTCTCTCCCTCTCTCTGCCCCCCTCTCTCCCTCTCTCTGCCCCCCTCTCTCCCTCTCTCTGCCCCCCTCTCTCCCTCTCTCTGCCCCCCTCTCTCCCTCTCTCTGCCCCCCTCTCTCCCTCTCTCTGCCCCCCTCTCTCCCTCTCTCTGCCCCCCTCTCTCCCTCTCTCTGCCCCCCTCTCTCCCTCTCTCTGCCCCCCTCTCTCCCTCTCTCTGCCCCCCTCTCTCCCTCTCTCTGCCCCCCTCTCTCCCTCTCTCTGCCCCCCTCTCTCCCTCTCTCTGCCCCCCTCTCTCCCTCTCTCTGCCCCCCTCTCTCCCTCTCTCTGCCCCCCTCTCTCCCTCTCTCTGCCCCCCTCTCTCCCTCTCTCTGTCCCCCTCTCTCCCTCTCTCTGTCCCCCTCTCTCCCTCTCTCTGTCCCCCTCTCTCCCTCTCTCTGTCCCCCTCTCTCCCTCTCTCTGTCCCCCTCTCTCCCTCTCTCTGTCCCCCTCTCTCCCTCTCTCTGTCCCCCTCTCTCCCTCTCTCTGTCCCCCTCTCTCCCTCTCTCTGTCCCCCTCTCTCCCTCTCTCTGTCCCCCTCTCTCCCTCTCTCTGTCCCCCTCTCTCCCTCTCTCTGCCCCCCTCTCTCCCTCTCTCTGTCCCCCACTCTCCCTCTCTCTGTCCCCCACTCTCCTCTCTCTGTCCCCCACTCTCCCTCTCTCTGTCCCCCACTCTCCCTCTCTCTGTCCCCCACTCTCCCTCTCTCTGTCCCCCACTCTCCCTCTCTCTGTCCCCCACTCTCCCTCTCTCTGTCCCCCACTCTCCCTCTCTCTGTCCCCCACTCTCCCTCTCTCTGTCCCCCTCTCTCCCTCTCTCTGTCCCCCTCTCTCCCTCTCTCTGTCCCCCTCTCTCCCTCTCTCTGTCCCCCTCTCTCCCTCTCTCTGTCCCCCTCTCTCCCTCTCTCTGTCCCCCTCTCTCCCTCTCTCTGTCCCCCTCTCTCCCTCTCTCTGTCCCCCTCTCCCCCTCTCTCCCTCTCTCTGTCTCCCTCTCCCCCTCTCTCTGTCCCCCTCTCTCTGTCCCCCTCTCTCTGTCCCCCTCTCTCTGTCCCCCTCTCTCTGTCCCCCTCTCTCTGTCCCCCTCTCTCTGTCCCCCTCTCTCTGTCCCCCTCTCTCTGTCCCCCACTCTCCCTCTCTCTGTCCCCCCACTCTCCCTCTCTCTGTCCCCCACTCTCCCTCTCTCTGTCCCCCACTCTCCCTCTCTCTGTCCCCCACTCTCCCTCTCTCTGTCCCCCTCTCTCCCTCTCTCTGTCCCCCACTCTCCCTCTCTCTGTCCCCCTCTCTCCCTCTCTCTGTCCCCCTCTCTCCCTCTCTCTGTCCCCCTCTCCCCCTCTCTCTGTCCCCCTCTCTCTGTCCCCCTCTCTCTGTCCCCCTCTCTCTGTCCCCCTCTCTCTGTCCCCCTCTCTCTGTCCCCCTCTCTCTGTCCCCCTCTCTCTGTCCCCCTCTCTCTGTCCCCCTCTCTCTGCCCCCCTCTCTCTGCCCCCCTCTCTCTGCCCCCCTCTCTCTGCCCCCCTCTCTCTGCCCCCCTCTCTCTGCCCCCCTCTCTCTGCCCCCCTCTCTCTGCCCCCCTCTCTCTGCCCCCCTCTCTCTGCCCCCCTCTCTCTGCCCCCCTCTCTCTGCCCCCCTCTCTCTGCCCCCCTCTCTCTCTCTCAGGGGTACGGGATGACCTTCACAATCCTCAGATGGCAGGAGTTAAGCTGGGCTGGACACTGGGTGACGTTTGCCCTGTGGATATTCTACCGCCTGCTGGGCTGAGTGACCAGCCCTCCAAGCACGAGGTGGGGTGGGAGACCCCCTGTCGAAATCAGGTCCAGCGACCCATCACTCCGCCTGTCACCTTCCCCCGCGGATTTTTACTTTATTCGAAAAACTATCGCAATCTCACTCAACCGATCACCAAAATATCAGGAAGGGTCCCCCCCTCCTCGCTCTCTCCAGCCTGTTGGACAGGAACAGGACGAGGCCATTCAGCCCCTCTCTCTCCAGCCTGTTAGACAGGAACAGGAGGAGGCCATTCAGCCCCTCTCTCTCCAGCCTGTTACACAGGAACAGGACGAGGCCATTCATCCTCCTATCCTAACTCTGTCTCCCCGTCTCAGTTCCGTAACCCTCAATCCCCTCCCCCCCCCCCTTTACCCAACACAAACCCCTCAGTCTGGGGTGTGAAATTTCCAATCTCCCCCTCCAGCCTCGACAGCTTTATTTCGGGGGGAGAGAGAGAGTTCCGGATTCCCGTTCCCCCCTTTGTGTGAGGAGGTGCTTCCTGACATTCCCCCCACCACCCCCCCCACCACCATCCCCCACCACCTCGTTCCAGGCCCCCCACCCCCTCGTTCCGGGCCCCCCCTCCCCCCCACCCCCCCACCCCCTCGTCCCGGGCCCCCCTCCCCCCCACCCCCTCGTTCCGGGCCCCCCTCCCCCCACCAGAGGAAATATTTTCTCTCCATCGACCCAATCGAATCCTTTCATCGTCTTAAACCCCCCTCGATCAGATCACCCCCTCAATCCTCAACACTCGAGGGGCGGGAGCCTCGACTGTGTGTGACCCCCACCCCCCCCCCCCCCCCCATCAATTAACCCATTGAGGGCTGGAGTGTGACAGCCGCTCGCCTGCCCCTTCCCGGTCTCCCCGGCCATTCGGGGGGGGGGGGGGGAGTGACCTCCCTCCCTAATCCCCTTTTCCAGGGGGTGTTGACCCTTCTCTGCTGTCGCTCCCCAGGGGGACGGTTCCTGCCCCCCCCCCCCCACCCCCATCGCAGGAATCTCTCTAACCGTCCTTTGCTGCACTCCCTCCTGCGAAAGGAACGCCCCCCCCCCCCCCATAACCCTCACCCTCCACCCACCTCCCCAACCCCCCTCACCTCCACCATTCCCCCCCCCCCCCCCCCCCACCAGCCAATGCCGAATCACCCAGTGATATACAAAAACTGACAGTCCAGTTATCCCAGCAGGGGTCGGGGGCACCACCCACGGGGGGGTCCTGACTTCTCCCTGACCCTCAGGATCTTCCCCAGAGAGAGAGCAGTGTGAGACCATCCTGCCCCTCATCAGCAGCACTCCATGTTCAGGCTGAGGGAGAGATGGCGGAACTGACACTGCTCTAACCGCCACCCCCCCCCACCCCGCCCATCGTCCCATCCCCCCCCCACCCCGCCCATCGTCCCCCCCCCCACCCCGCCCATCGTCCCACCCCCCCCACCCATCGTCCCATCCCCCCCACCCCGCCCATCGTCCCATCCCCCCCCCCACCCCACCCATCGTCCCATCCCCCCCCCACCCCACCCATCGTCCCATCCCCCCCCCGCCCATCGTCCCATCCCCCCCCCCACCCCGCCCATCGTCCCAGCCCCCCCCCACCCCGCCCATCGTCCCATTCCCCCCCCACCCCGCCCATCGTCCCATCCCCCCCCCACCCCGCCCATCGTCCCATTCCCCCCCCACCCCGCCCATCGTCCCATCCCCCCCCCCACCCCGCCCATCGTCCCATCCCCCCCCACCCTGCCCATCGTCCCATCCCCCCCCCCACCCCGCCCATCGTCCCATTCCCCCCCCACCCCGCCCATCGTCCCATTCCCCCCCCCCACCCCGCCCATCGTCCCAGCCCCCCCCCCACCCCGCCCATCGTCCCCCCCCCCCCCCCCCCACGCTGTGTGTATTTATACTCCAATATATCGGAAACATTGAGATATCTCTGGTGTCCCGTCTCTTTATTATTGTGTGTGACGACATCTCCTAAAACCATCGCATCTAATTAGGTTAGACCCCCCCGTCCCGTCACCGGGTGGGGGAATCGCAGATCCCCCGTCCCTTCCCGTCACCGGGTGGGGGGATTTCGCGCACACAGAACCACGCGTGGATTTGAATTTAGATTTGATTTATTATTGTCACGCTGTCGCCCTTTGAAATGATGCTGAGACGTATCAGATTGTTTGGAAGACATTGCCCAGTTTATTGGAGATGTTCAGACAGGGGCAGAGCTCAGAGCTCTCTCACTCCAATCAATCGCACGATGTTGGAAAACGCTTCCGTCGTCTCCTGCACGACCCCAGCAGGATTTCCAAGGCCATCTTCAGAAAACTCTGCAAGTTCCCGTTACGTGGTCTTTGGCTGCTCTGTCCTCAGGAAGAACAAGAAGAGATTTAACGTTGGAATGACGTAGGGAGAGAGAGATAAACACCCGGACCCAGAAAGAGATAAACACCCGGGTACAGACATAAGTAAACACCCGGGTACAGAGAGAGAGAGATAAACATCCAGCTACAGAGAGAGAGATAAACACCCAGGTACAAAGAGAGAGAGAGATATAAACACCCAGGTACACAGAGAGATAAACACCCGGGTACAGCGAGAGATAAGTAAACACCTGGGTACACAGAGAGAGAGATAAACACCTGGGTACATAGTGAGAGAGATAAACACCCGGGTACAGAGAGAGAGAGAGATAAACACCCAGGTACACAGATGAAACAGAGATAAACACCTGGGTACACAGATAAACACTGGGGTACAGAGAGAGAGAGAGAGATAAACACCAGGGTACAGAGAGAGAGATAAACACCCGGGTACAGAGAGAGAGAGAGATAAACACCTGGGTACAGAGAGATAAACACCCAGGTACAGAGAGAGAGAGATAAACACCCGGGTACAGTGAAAAAAAGAACAACAGATTGTGGGTGTTTTCAGTTTGATTTCTGGGCGATGTGTGTATTTCAAGTCTGTTCACCTCCTTGTTTCTTTGTTTCCCCTTTTTGCTCCCCTTTTTTAGGCTGTTCCTTCGGAGCCGGCTGCAAAATAGATAATATATCCACAATCACAGATTCAAGAGTAAAGCTCCCTCTACACTGTCCCCCCCCATCAAACACTCCCAGGACAGGTACAGCACGGGGTTAGATACAGAGTAAAGCTCCCTCTACACTGTCCCCCATCAAACACTCCCAGGACAGGTACAGCACGGGGTTAGATACAGAGTAAAGCTCCCTCTACACTGTCTCCCCCATCAAACACTCCCAGGACAGGTACAGCACGGGGTTAGATACAGAGTAAAGCTCCCTCTACACTGTCCCCCCATCAAACACTCCCAGGACAGGTACAGCACGGGGTTAGATACAGAGTAAAGCTCCCTCTACACTGTCTCCCCCATCAAACACTCCCAGGACAGGTACAGCACGGGGTTAGATACAGAGTAAAGCTCCCTCTACACTGTCCCCATCAAACACTGCCAGGACAGGTACAGCACGGGGTTAGATACAGAGTAAAGCTCCCTCTACACTGTCCCCCATCAAACACTCCCAGGACAGGTACAGCATGGGGTTAGATACAGAGTAAAGCTGCCTCTACACTGTCCTCCATCAAACACTCCCAGGACAGGTACAGCACGGGGTTAGATACAGAGTAAAGCTCCCTCTACACTGTCCCCCCATCAAACACTCCCAGGACAGGTACAGCACGGGGTTAGATACAGAGTAAAGCTCCCTCTACACTGTCTCCCCCATCAAACACTCCCAGGACAGGTACAGCACGGGGTTAGATACAGAGTAAAGCTCCCTCTACACTGTCCCCCCATCAAACACTCCCAGGACAGGTACAGCACGGGGTTAGATACAGAGTAAAGCTCCCTCTACACTGTCCCCCCATCAAACACTCCCAGGACAGATGTTAAGTGTTGATATATATTGTAAAAAGTCTGACAACACCAGGTTTAAACCTTGTGTTGTCAGACTTTTTACTGTGTTTACCCCAGTCCAACGCTGGCATATCCACATCTTGATATATATTGACAGGAAGTTTGTCCCTCTCCAGCCCTCCCGAGCCACACGGCTACCCAGACTCACAGCTCCAGCTTGGTAACGTACCTTAGTGGAGGATTTCTTGTCGGATTTATTTCCTAGGAGATAACGGAGAGGAAATAACAATGTGCAGATCTTAAAGACAAAGGGAGTGTTTGTTTCTGAGGTTTGCGGCCGTTTGCTGTGGTCAGAATTATTATCTCACAATCCGTAACTGTCCAAAATACTGGATTGTGTTCAGGGAGATGTTTCCAAATGACCTGTATGTTCTGTAGAAACATCGAAACTGGAGGGAGGGAGGAGGCCATTCAGCCCTTCGAGCCTGCTCCACCATTCATTACAGTCATGGCTGATCATTGAATTTGGGCAGTTTGGAGGCACTGTGGTTAGCACTGCTGCCTCGCAGCACCAGGGATCCAAGTTCCATTCTGGTCTCGGCTCACTGTCTGTGTGGAGTTTTCACGTTCTCCCTGTGTCTGTGCTGGGTTTCCTCTGGGTGGTGCCGGTTCCTCCCATAGTCCAAAGGTGTGCGGGTTAGGCGGATAGGCCATGCTAAATTGTCGCTTAGTGTCAGGGGAACTAGCAGGGTAAATGCATGGGGTTACGGGAGGAGGTTCTGGGTGGGATTGTAGTCAGGGCAGACGCAATGGGCCGAATGGCCTCCTGCACCGTTGGGATTCTATAAATATCCTGATTCCCCCCCTCTCCCAACACCCCCCATATCCCTCGATCCCTTTAGCCCCAAGAGCAATATCTAATTTCTTCCTGAAATCACACAACGTTTTGGCCTCAACTACTTTCTGTGGGAGTGAATTCCACACATTCCCCACCCTCTGGGTGAAGAAATTTCTCCTCACCTCAGTTCTAAAAGGTTTCCCCCTTATCCTCAAACTCTGACCCCTAGTTCTGGACTCCCCCCACCATCGGGAACATTCTTTCTGAATCTACCCTGGCTAACCCTGTTAGAATTTTATAAGTTTCTATCAGATCCCCTCTCACTCTTCTAAACTCCAGTGAATATAATCCTAACCCACTCAGTCTCTCCTCATATGACAGACCTGCCATCCCAGGAATCAGCCTGGTAAACCTTCGCTGTGCTCCCTCTATAGCAAGGACATCCTTCCTCAGATAAGTGCTCCAAAACTGTACACAATACTCCAGGTGTGGCCTCACCAAGGCCCTGTACAATTGCAGTAAAACATCCCTATCCCTGTACTCCAATCCTCTCACTATGAAGGCCAACATACCATTTCCCTTCTTTACTGCCTGCTGTACCTGCACGCTTACTTTCACCGACTGATACACGAGGACTCCAAGGTCTCGCTGAGTATCCGCCTCTCTCAATTTACACCAAATAATAATCTGTCTTCCTATTATTGCTCCCAAAGTGGATAACCTCACATTTATCCACATTATACTGCATCTGCCATGCAGATACCCACACACTCAACCTGTCCAAATCACACTGAAGCTTCTCTGTATCCCCCTCACAGCTCACCCTCCCACCCAACTTTGTATCAACTGCAAATTTGGAGATAATACATTCAGTTCCCTCTTCCAAATCATTCATATATAATGTGAACACTTGGGGTCCCAGCACAGATCCCTGCTGAACCTCACTAGTTACTGACTGCTGATCATAAACATTGACAAAAAAATCTTTGGACTGTGGAAGGAAGCCCATGCAGACACAGGGAGCATGTGCTGACTCTGTACAAACAGTGACCCAAGCCAGGAATTGAACCCAGATCCTTGGTGCTGTGAGGCAGCAGTGCTAACCACTGTGCCATGATATCACCTAGTAAGAGAGAGAGATTTAGGGAGGGTTGGAGAGGCGGGAGGAGGTTACAAAGAAAGGGAAGAAATTTGGCATGTCAGCTACGACTCTCACCAACTTTTACAGATGCCCCATAGAAAGCATTCTTTCTGGTTGTATCACAGCTCGGTCTGGGCTCCTGCTCTGCCCAAGACCGCAAGGAACTACAAAAGGTCGTGAATTTAGCCCAGTCCATCACACAAACCAGCCTCCCATCCATTGACTCTGTCTACACTTCCCGCTGCCTCGGGGAAAAGCAGCCGGTATAATTAAGGATCCCACACACCCCGGACATTCTCTCTTCCACCTTCTTCCGTCGGGAAAAAGATACAAAAGTCTGAGGTCCCGTACCGACCGACTCAAGAACAGCTTCTTCCCTGCTGCTGTCAGACTTTTGAATGGACCTACCTCGCATTAAGTTGATCTTTCTCTACACCCTCGCTGTGACTGTAACACTACATTCTGCACCCTCTCCTTTCCTTCTCTATGAATGGTATGCTTTGGCTGTATAGCGCACAGGAAACAATACTTTTCACTGTATCCCAACACATGGGACAATAATAAATCAAATCAAAAATCTGATCCTTGCTGATTGAATCCCTGCAGCGAGAGAATTTGTCTCAGCGCCGATGCCCCTGGTAGCCTGGTGTTGACAGAAGCTGGATAAGGAGTCCTGTGGGAGGGCTGTTGGGGTGGGGGGAGAGGTTGCTCGCTGCCAGAGGCAGGCTCTCGCTCCCTCATCCTCCACCCGGTTTGTGAAGCTGTTTTCACCTTTCGCTCCCGGCATCTCGATCAGGCTTGCTGTGCTCCAGATTCAACTGCAGGCGGCTTTCTCACTGATTGGTCCCGGACCCCCCTCCATGGGGAATTTATTGGGACGGTGCTCTGTAAGCGGAACTCTCCGGAAAGCAGGAGACTGCCTGACGAAGAGAGATGTCCACAGCCCTGCCACCCCTCCCACCGACACGCTGGACAATGTGTTCTGCCGAGTCGGCAGCGGGCTCGCCTGGGGTGGGGTGACGGTCGGTTGGGGGTCAGTGCTGACGGCACAGTGGCTTCCCTGCTGGATAATCCCTGCTTTATCCCCGTAAATCCCACTCTGAAAGGCTGCATCGCTCGCTCCATTGTCCCCAGTCCCAGAGGCCAGATTCCTGACCTTTAACCTTTCACCTGCTCTCCACACATTGACGCAGGTCATGGGGGGGGTTCAGGAACCACTCCAAAACCTCCTCCAGCCCCCGACACCCCCTCCCTATCTCTGTAACCTCCTCCAGTCCCTACACCCCCTCCCTATCTCTGTAACCTCCTCCAGCCCCCTACACCCCCCCATCTCTGTAACCTCCTCCAGCCCCTACACCCCTCCCTATCTCTGTAACCTCCTCCAGCCCCCTACACCCCCTCCCTATCTCTGTAACCTCCTCCAGCCCCTACACCCCCCATCTCTGTAACCTCCTCCAGCCCTACACCCCTCCCTATCTCTGTAACCTCCTCCAGCCCCCTACATCCCCTCCCTATCTCTGTAACCTCCTCCAGCCCCTACACCCCCTCCCTATCTCTGTAACCTCCTCCAGCCCCTACACCCCCTCCCTATCTCTGTAACCTCCTCCAGCCCCTACACCCCTCCCTATCTCTGTAACCCCCTCCAGCCCCTACACCCCTCCCTATCTCTGTAACCCCCTCCAGCCCCCTACATCCCCTCCCTATCTCTGTAACCTCCTCCAGCCCCCTACACCCCTCCCTATCTCTGTAACCTCCTCCAGCCCCCTACACCCCTCCCTATCTCTGTAACCTCCTCCAGCCCCTACACCCCTCCCTATCTCTGTAACCCCCTCCAGCCCCTACACCCCTCCCTATCTCTGTAACCTCCTCCAGCCCCTACACCCCCTCCCTATCTCTGTAACCTCCTCCAGCCCCTACACACCCTCCCTATCTCTGTAACCTCCTCCCGCCCTCCTCCATAGGGTGCTAAATTCTCCCTCAATGTACCTGAACAGTTACCCGAGTGTGGCCACTAGGGGATTTTCACCCTAACTTCATTGCAGTGTTAATGTAAGCCTCGCCGTTGTGGGGTGGGGGGAGGTGAGTGTGGATCCGGGAGGGATCAGGTGAATTCTGACACCTTCTCTCTGCCCCGATCGCTCTCGCTGTGGAGGGTGGAGTGTCCCTTTAAGGATTGTCCAGGGGGTGGGGGAGTGGGGGTGGGGTTACCTGAAGCTGCTCAAAGATCAAGGTCCCCGGTGCAGTCCCGTGCCTGTTACCTGGGCAGGTCCCAGTGATTGGCCAATCACACCGGGACGGGGTTCACCCTCGCTGCCAGTGTCCAAACCAGAGAGATTCGGAATCTGCCCCTGGCGCTGCCCCCCCCCCCCCCTCCCCATCACCCCACCCCAACATGAACTCCCAATCCATCAACTGCTCCCTCTCGGATAGTGAAATTCCCATTTCCGGAGACTTCTTCAGAGGTAGGCGCCATTCGCGATAATTCCAGCTCTCCCACACTCCAGGAAGAGGGTCATTGCCTCGGGGAGGGGAGGGTGAGGGGGAGGGAGATTTACCCAGAACGGTGCCCGGGTTGAGGGGGGTGCGGGGGAGCGAGGGGATTCACTCCGTGTTGGAGAGAGAGAGACCGGGAGAAGTTGGGATTGTTCTGGAGTGGGGAAGGTTAAGGGGGAGATTGAATTGAGGCAGTCACTATCCCGAGGGGGCCTCAATCGAGTGAGTGAGGACAGAGTGTTGCCCAGCGACAGGAGGAGGGGGGACCAGAGAGTGAGGGAGGGGGAGACACAGAGTGAAGAGAATCGGAGTGGGGGGGGAGATGGGGAGAATTTTATTGAGACGGTGAGTTGTTGTGATCTGGAAGGTGCTGCCTGAGAGGGAGCAGATTCACCGTCAGAAAGGGGGGAGAGACTGGGGGGGGGGGGAATTCATTCAACATTTACACCCCCTCCCTATCTCTGTAACCCCCTCCCTATCTCTGTAACCCCCTCCAGCCCCTACAACCCCTCCCTATCTCTGTAACCTCCTCCAACCCCCTACACCCCCTCCCTATCTCTGTAACCTCCTCCAGCCCCCTACACCCCCTCCCTATCTCTGTAACCCCCTCCAGCCCCTACAACCCCTCCCCTATCTCTGTAACCCCCTCCAACCCCCTACACCCCCTCCCCTATCTCTGTAACCTCCTCCAGCCCCTACACCCCCCTCCCATTTCTGTAACCTCCTCCAGCCCCTACAACCCCTCCCTATCTCTGTAACCTCCTCCAGCCCCTACATCCCCTCCGCAAGTGCGAGGTGGTCCACTTTGGTAGGAAGAATGGTAGGAAGGACTATTACTTACGTGGAGAAAAACTGCAGCAGGCGACGGTGCAGAGGGACCTCGGGGTCCTTGTGCATCAGTCGCAAAAACCAGCCTGCAGGGTGCAGCAGGTGGTCAGGAAGGCGAATGGGATGCTGGCCTTCATAGCGAGGGGGATTGAATATAAAAGTAGGAGGTCTTGCTGCAGCTGTATAGGGCATTGGTGAGGCCGCAGCTGGAGTACTGTGTGCAGTTTTGGTCGCTGCACTTACGCAAGGATATTTTGGCCTTGGAGGGAGTGCAGAGGAGGTTTACTAGGCTGATACCGGAGTTGAGGGGATTGAGCTATGAGGATAGGTTGAATAAACTAGGCTTGTACTCGTTAGAGTTTAGAAGAATGAGGGGAGATCTCATTGAGACGTATAAGATGATGAATGGGATGGATAGGATAGAGGTGGAGAGACTCTTCCCCGCTCAGAAAGGACAGTAGGACTAGGGGGCACAGCCTCAAGATAAAGGGGGGGTGGTTTAGAACGGAGTTGAGGAGGAACTTCTTCACTCAAAGGGTGGTGAATCTCTGGAATTCTCTGCCCGTTGAAGTGGTGGAGGCTGCCTCGCTAAATATATTTAAGACGCGGGTTGATGGGTTTTTGATAAGAGAGGGGATTAAGGGTTATGGGAGAAAGCGGGAAAGTGGAACTGAGCCACGACAGATCAGCCATGATCTTATTGAATGGCGGGGCAGGCTCGAAGGGCTAGATGGCCTACTCCTGCTCCTATTTCTTATGTTCTTATGCATCTCTGTAACCTCCTCCAGCCCCTACACCCCCTCCCTATCTCTGTAACCTCCTCCAGCCCCTACACCCCCTCCCTATCTCTGTAACCTCCTCCAGCCCCTATACCCCCTCCCTATCTCTGTAACCTCCTCCAGCCCACTATCAACATCCTGGGGGTTACCATCACTGAATCCCCCCACTATCAACATCCTGGGGGTTACCATCACTGAATCCCCCCCACTATCAACATCCTGGGGGTTACCATCACTGAATCCCCCCCACTATCAACATCCTGGGGGTTACCATCACTGAATCCCCCCCACTATCAACATCCTGGGGGTTACCATCACTGAATCCCCCCCACTATCAACATCCTGGGGGTTACCATCACTGAATCCCCCCCCACTATCAACATCCTGGGGGTGACCATCACTGAATCCCCCCCACTATCAACATCCTGGGGGTTAGCATTGACCAGAAACTGAACTGGGACCCAGCCACATAAACACAGTGGCTCCCAGAGCAGGTCAGAGACTGGGAATCCTGTGGAGAGTAACTCAGCTCCTGACTCCCCCCAGAGCCTGTCCACCATCTACAAGGACACAAGTCAGGAGTGTGATGGGATACTCCCCACTTGCCTGGATGGGAGCAGCTCCAACAACACTCGAGAAGCTCGACACCATCCAGGACAAAGCAGCCCCGCTCGATCGACACACTAACCACAAACACTCACTCCCTCCACCCCCGACACACAGTAACAGCCGTGTGTACCATCTACAAGATGCACTGCAGCGACTCACCGAGGCTCCTTAGGCAGCACCTTCCAAGTTTAGCGGGAGGCGATGGCCCAGTGGGATTATCACTAGATTATTAATCCAGAAACTCAGTGAATGTTCTGGGGACCCGGGTTCGAATCCCACCACGGCAGATGGTGGAATTTAAATTCAATAAAAAATATCTGGAATTAAGAATCTCCTGATGGCCCATTGTCGGAAAAACCCATCTGGTTCCTTTAGGGAAGGAAATCTGCCGTCCTTACCCCGGTCTGACCTACATGTGACTCCAGAGACACAGCAATGTGGGTGACTCTCAACTGCCCTCCAAGGGGCAACTAGGGATGGGTAATAAATACTGACCCAGCCAGCGACACCCAGGTCCCAGGGATGGATTAAAAAAACCACCTCTACCATCTAGAAGGACAAGGGCAGCAGATACCTGGGAACACCCCCCACCTGGAGGTTCCCCTCCGACTCACACACCATCCCGACTGGGAAATATATCAGCCGTTCCTTCACTGTGGCTGGCGTCAAAATTGTGGAAGTCCCTCCCTAACAGCGCAGTGGGTGTACCTACACCACACAGGGACTGTAGTGGGTTCACCCTTCTCAAGGGGGAAACTGATTGGATTTGATTTGATTTATTATTGTCACATGTATTGGAATACAGTGAAGAGTATTGTTTCCTGTGCGCTATACAGACAAAGCATACCGTTCATCGCGTTCAGAGAGAAGAAGGGAAGGAGAGAGTGCAGAATGTAGTGTTACAGTCACAGCGAGGGTGTAGAGAAAGATCAGCTTAATGCGAGGTAGGTTCATTCAAAAGTCTGACAGCAGCAGGGAAGAAGCTGTTCTTGAGTCGGTCGGTACGGGACCTCAGAGTTTTGTATCTTTTTCCCGATGGAAGAAGGTGGAAGAGAGAATGTCCGGGGTGTGTGGGATCCTTAATTATACTGGCTGCTTTTCCCCATGGCAGCGGGAAGTGTAGACAGAGTCAATGGATGGGAGGCTGGTTTGTGTGATGGATTGGGCTACATTCACCACCCTTTTGTAGTTCCTTGCGGTCTTGGGCAGAGCAGGATCCCAGACCAAGCTGTGATACAACCAGAAAGAATGCTTTCTATGGGGCATCTGTAAAAGTTGGTGAGAGTCGTGGCGGACATGCCAAATTTCCTTAGTCTTCTGAGAAAGTAGAGGCGTTGGTGGGGCTTTCTTAACTATAGTGTCAGCATGGGGGGACCAGGACAGGTTGTTGGTGATGTGGACACCTAAAAACTTGAAGCCTTTGACCCTTTCTACTCCATCCCCGTTGATGTAGACAGGGGCATGTTCTCCTTTACACTTCCTGAAGTCGATGACAATCTCAGTTTTGTTGACATTGAGGGAGAGATTATTGTTGCTGCCCCGGTTCACCAGATTCTCGATCTCATTCCTGTACTCTGTCTCGTCATCGTTTGAGATCTGACCCACTACGGTGGGGTCATCAGTGAATGTGCATGTTATTGGAGTCTCCCCTTACCCCATCACTCTCATGTGGCAGGAAGGGCAACTCCCTCCTTCTGGACTCCTCCACACTGCTCATGTTAAGGCAGGGGTGGGGGAGATCACTGATTCTTTATTGGAACCGTATCGGGGTGTGCTGCCTGCCTACTGACCTGGGCTGCCCTCTCTTCCCAGTGGGATGATCTTTATTTTAGAGGGAATAGGGAAGTCTTGCTAAAACTGTAGATGGCTAGTTAGCCCACACTTGGAATACAGTTTGTGTCTCCTTGTCCAAGGAAGGATCTACTGGCATTGGAGGCAATCCAGAGAAGGTTCACTCAGTCAACCCCGGGTAGGGAGGGATTTTCTCATGAGGAGAGGTTGAGGTTGAGTAGGTTGAGCCTGTACTCACTGGAGTTTAGAAGAATGAGAGGCGGCCTTATTGAGACATATCAGATTCTCAGGGTGGGGTGGTGGGCAGGGTGACAGGATGGGAGCCGAGAGGCTGTTTCCCCTGCGTGGGAGAGTCTGGGACCAGACTCTATGTTGGATTCCCGGAGGGGGGGAGGTGACAGGATGGGTGCCAAGAGGCTGTTTCCCTCCTTTGTGGACACCCTCACAATCTTGTGAGTGCCCACTGGTATTGTCCCCTCAGTGGTCACGGGCATTCGGTCTCTGATCCTCGGGTAAGCATTCTCCAAGGCAGCCTTCACAACACGCCACAGCGCAGAGTCGCTGAGCAGAGACTGATAGCCAAGTTCTGCACACATGAGGACGGTCTCAACCGGGATCTTGGGTTCATGTCGCACTATCTGTAACCCCCATGACTTGTCTGAACTTGCAACATCACACTGTCTGGAGACAATACACATCTCTTTAATCTGTGCTTAATGCTGTCCCCACTCCCATTGTCTGTACCTTTAAGACTTGATTACCTGTAAAGACTCGCATTCCAACCATTATTTTGTAAATGGAGTTTGTGTTTCTATATGCCCTGTTTGTGAACACAACTCCCACATATCTGACAAAGGGGCAGTGCTCTGAAAGCTCGTGGCTTTTGCTACCAAATAAACCTGTTGGACTTTAACCTGGTGTTGTCAGACTTCTTACTGTGTTTACCCCAGTCCAACACCGGCATCTCCACATCATTGTCCTCTCACCCAGCTAGGGCCAGAACTGCCATCAAATTGAGTACTCTCTCCTGGTCCATTCCTGAGTCTCCAAACCAACTCTTGCCAGTCCCCGTGGAGCTTCCCTCTGCTCTGATTACATAACCATTCCCCGCCCCCCCGACCCATTCCCTGCCTATGACACCACCAGGTCCCCACTGTGGCCTAGCAAACTCCCAGATTCCCCCTGCCCATTGTGCTGTCATAGAATTCCTACAGTACAGAAGGAGGCCATTCGCCCATCGAGCCTCCATTCATAACAATCCCACCCAAGCCCTATCCCCATAAATGGATTTACCCTAGCTAGTCCCCCTGACACTCAGGGGCAATTTACCATGGCCAATCAACTAACCTATACATCTTTTTGGACTGTGGGAAGAAACCAGAGCACCTGGAGGAAACCCACACAGACATGGGGAGAATGTGCAGACTCCACACAGACAGTGACCCAAGCCTGGAATCGAACCCAGGTCCCTGGCGTTGTGAGACAGCAATGCTAACCAAGGTGCCATCTCTATGTGCAGAGTATTTCAAAAATAGTAAGAGTTTAGCATGTGTCAATGTACAGAGGGACCTGGGTTTCCTCATCCATAAGACACTGAAGGTTAGTGTTCAGGTGCAGTAAGCTTTTCGGAAGGTCCTTTATCGGAAGAAGATTTGTGGACTGGGGTAGTGAGATCTTGCTTCACAGGATTGTTACGGTGCACAGGCTGGCCATTCAGCCCAATGTTCCCATGCTGTCTCTCCAAATGAGCATCGTGACTTTGTTCCATTCTGCTGCCTTTTCCCTGTACCCCTGTACATTGTTCCTATTCAAATAATTATCTGATGCTTCCTGAATGCCTCAATTGAAGCTGCCTCCACTACAACACCAGTGGAACATTCCAGAATCTTACCACTCACTGGGTGAGAATGTTTTCCTCACACATCACTTTCACTGAACTCTCATTCTCGATCCCTTCCAAGCAGGAACAGTTTCTCCATCTCTATTTGTGCAGCCCCCACCCCCCCCCCACCCCCCCGTGAAATTGATGATCTTGATTGAATCTCCTTCTTCTCTCCGAGGAGAACAGTCACAACCTCTCCAATCTCTCTGCACTACTGAAGTTTCTCATCCCTTCTGTCCTCTTTCCAATGTGTTCACATCCTTCCAATAGGGTGGTGTCCAGAACTGTCTGCAACAGTCCAGCTGAGGTCTAACCCGTGTTTCGTTCTGTTTGACTCCAGTGGTCTTGAAGATTCTAACAGAATTTTTCACACTCTCTGTTCCAGCAATCAGATCTGAGCTCTGGATTTTCATCATTCCCGCTGGACTGACATTGGTTATCCTCATTGTCTTCCTGGAAGAGATGGGTTTTTTCTTCCGGAATATCAGGAGTGCGAAACGGAGACGTCTAAACCTCTGGATCTTGGGAATCTATCCGGTGAGACTCTCATTCATTCCACCATCTAAACCAGACAACCCCCAAATGCTAAGCATTGCAAAATCATCAAATTCCAAATACTAAAGTCCACCCAAAGATAAATGGCTAAACCTCCCCAACAATCAGTTCCAAAATCCCCAACAGTCAGCCCCAAACATCCTCAACAATCAACCCCAAACATCCCCAACAGTCAACCCCAAACATCCCCAACAATTAGCCCCAAACATCCCCAACAATTAGCCCCAAACATCGCCAACAATCAAGCCCAAACATCCCCAACAATCAACCTCAAACATCCCCAACAATCAATCCCAAACAGCCCCAACAATCAATCCCAAAATCCCCAACAATCAATCATAAACCTTCAGACTCCAACTCGCCAACTCTCAAACTTCTAAAGTTCCTAACTCCCAACCTCGTTCGGTCTCATGGCCCTCGGTCTCCCCAGCCTTGGTCCCCCCACCTGCAAAGTCCTCCCCTCCATCTCCACTACCTCAGTCAGACTCTTTCAGTCTCCCCTCAGCCCTCCAGTCCACCTCAGTCTCCCTTCCCTCAGTATAACATTCCTCACTCTCTCTTTCCCTGAAGTAGGGTGGGATCCACCCAGTTAGGATCCCAAACAATCAATTCCCTCTCCCAGCTGAGGATCCTATGTAGTAGATCCCCTCTCCCCAACTCAGGATCCTACGGAGTGGATCCCCCCTCCCAGCTCAGGATCCCCGTAGTGGGTCCCCTGGGCAGGTTCAGGCTTGGTGATATGACTGTGGTATCAGGTGTATAGGATACTAAATACTCTGGCTCATCTGCAGTAGCTCAGAGAGTTGGGGCAGTTTCTGGTGAGGAAACTCTGTCTGTTTCTGTTTGCAGGTTTTTGCTGTGACCTCTCTGATTGGAATGTACATCCCCAGATCTGCTTCCCTCTGCAGCTTCGTCGCTTCAATGTGAGTGTTCCAGTAAAATAAATCCCAGCGGGACACTGCTCACCCAATCCCCTTCCCGTTCACTCCCACTGTACACAATCCCAATCCCCTTCCCGTTCACTCCCACTGTACACAATCCCAATCCCCTTCCCGTTCACTCCCACTGTACACAATCCCAATCCCCTTCCCGTTCACTCCCACTGTACACAATCCCAATACCTAAACCCCTTCCTGTTCACTCCCACTGTACACAATCCCAATCCCCTTCCTGTTCACTCCCACTGTACACAATCCCAATCCCCTTCCCGTTCACTCCCACTGTACACAATCCCAATCCCTAAACCCCTTCCTGTTCACTCCCACTGTACACAATCCCAATCCCCTTCCCGTTCACTCCCACTGTACACAATCCCAATCCCTAAACCCCTTCCCGTTCACTCCCACTGTACACAATCCCAATCCCTAAACCCCTTCCTGTTCACTCCCACTGTACACAATCCCAATCCCCTTCCCGTTCACTCCCACTGTACACAATCCCAATCCCAAACCCCTTCCTGTTCACTCCCACTGTACACAATCCCAATCCCAAACCCCTTCCCGTTCACTCCCACTGTACACAATCCCAATCCCAAACCCCTTCCCGTTCACTCCCATTGTACACAATCCCAATCCCTAAACCCCTTCCAGTTCACTCCCACTGTACACAATCCCAATCCCAAATCCCTTCCCGTTCACTCCCACTGTACACAATCCCAATTCCAATCTCCTTCCCGTTCACTCCCACTGTACACAATCCCAATGGACCCAAACCCCTTCCTGTTCACTTCCATCATACACAAACCCAATCCTAAACCCCTTCCCATTCACTCCCACTGTAACAATCCTAATGGACTCAATCTACTTCCCGTTCACTCCCCCTGTACACAATCCCTAAACCAAAGCCCTTCTCATTCACTCCCATTCAATGTGTGGCATGGTGGCGTAGTGGTTAGCACTGCTGCCTCACAGCACCAGTGACCAGGGCTCAATGCCCGTCTTGGGTCACTGTCTGTGTGGAGTTTACACATTCTCCCCGTGTCTGTGTGGGTTTCCTCCGGGTGCTCCGGTTTCCTCCCACAGTCTGAAAGACGTGCTGGTTAGGGTGCATTGGCCGTGCTAAATTCTCCCTCAGTGTAACCCAGACAGGCACCGGAGTGTGACGACTAACGAATTTTCACAGTAACTTCATTGCAGTGTTAATGTAAGCCTACTTATGACAATAAGAAATGAACTTTAAAACATTAACTGTACACAATCCAATGGAGCCAAACCCCTTTGAGGAGTTAATCTATCCACTCATTAAGATTACATCATATATACACACAGATATTTATCACTTGTACATGTTATATCATCTGTCGCAGCAATATCTAACCTTGGTTAGGCCACATTTGGAGTATTGTGTGCAGTTCTGGGCACCACACTACCAGAAGGATGGGTAAGTTTTGGAGAGAGTGTAAAGAAGGTTCACCAGGATGTTGTCTGGTCTCGAGGGTATTGGGTATGAGGAGAGGCTGAATAAACTAGGATTGTTTTCACTGGAAAGACGGAGGCTGAGGGGGGACCTGGTCTACAAAATGATGAGAGGCACAGACAGGGTGAATAGTCAGAGGCTTTTCCCCCAGGGTGGAAGTGTCAATTACACGGGGGGGGGGGGGGGGGGGGGGCACAGGTTCAAGGTGAGAGGGGGAGAGTTTAAGGGAGATGTGCGGGGGGAAGTTTCTCACACAGAGAGGGGTGGGTGCCTGGAACGCGCTGCCAGAGGAGGGGGTGGAAGCAGGAACATTGAGAAAACTGAAGTCATAACCTTCAATATTTCTGAAGATGTTGTTCCCTACTCCTCCTGAACCATTATCTAAACTGAGCTGGACTGAGGGTTACATGACTAGGGAGGGCTGGGTACATGGATAGGGAGGGAATCCAGGAATACAGACTGAGTAAGGACAGGGGGGGTTTTAGATTAGTTAGGGCAGGCTTGGAGGGGCTGAAGGCCTGTTCCTGGGCTGGACTTTTCTCTGTTCTGCTGTATCTATGAGCAGTTGTCTATCCAGCTGCTTTGTTCCTTGTTCTGATGGGTCGAATGGGTTGAGTGAATGGTTTCTCTGGGATTGCTTCAACAAGAGTTTTCACACAGCTTTCTGTGTGTGAGTGAGAGACAGCTCACAGCTTGTGCGATTTTTAAACTGTGTAATTATTAATCCTTTCAATCCCAATGTCTAACTTTCCACACTCTTGTATTCATTCCCCCGGACTCTCTCTGTTTCTCAGCTACCATTCCATCACTCTGTGGAAATTCCTGGGGCTGATCACTGACCTGTTTGGGGGGAAGGTGCGGATGTTGCAGCAATTATCTGGACAACAGGTTCCCCCCAACCCATTCCCCTGTTGTTGCTGCTGCTGTTTCCCAATGATCTCCACTAACCGGTGAGTGACTGGATAGAGAGGGACTGAGAGAGTGAGAGGGAGTGAGTAACAGAGAGAGAGAGAGAGAGAGAGAGAGACTGAGAGGGGCAAAGAGAGGGAGTGAGGGACAGAGAGAGAGAGACTGAGGGAGGGACAGAGAGAGAATGAGAGACTGAGGGAGGGACAGAGAGAGAGTGAGAGACTGAGAGGGACTGAGAGTGAGGGAGGGAGAGGGAATGAGGGACAGAGAGAGAGTGAGACTGAGAGAGGGACAGAGAGTGAGACAGAGGGGCAGAGAAAGGGAGTGAGGGACAAAGAGAGAGAGAAAGAGAGAGGGGGATAGAGAGAGGGAGGGAAGAAGAGGGTCACAGAGAGAGAGAGAGAATGAGTAAAAGATAGAGAGAGAGAGACAGATTGACAGAGGCAGTGAGAGAGATAGAGAGAGAGAGTTGGGGTGAATAAATGAGTGTGAATGATGGAGGAATGGATAAGGGTTTGCATAGTGGATGAGCTCAGGCAGTGATGGAGCTGGGAGACGGCAGGGGAGGTGAGTCTGTAGAAATATAATGTCATTAACACAATCTCGCTTCCCTTTCCTGAGTCTGAACCTGCAATGGATGACAGCAGCTGTGTTCCAGCTATCGGTCGTCAGGACGATTCTCTTCTTCGTCTTATTGGTGCTGTGGACCGATGAGAAGTACGATTACGGAGATGTGAGTATTGCCACAAACCCACAACACAGACCAACAACCCCAAACAGATTCCACTAAACACCAGGACAGGTACAGCACGGGGTTAGATACAGAGTAAAGCTCCCTCTACACTGTCCCCCCATCAAACACTCTCAGGACAGGTACAGCACGGGGTTAGATACAGAGTAAAGCTCCCTCTACACTGTCCCCCCATCAAACACTCCCAGGACAGGTACAGCACGGGGTTAGATACAGAGTAAAGCTCCCTCTACACTGTCCCCCATCAAACACTCCCAGGACAGGTACAGCACAGGGTTAGATACAGAGTAAAGCTCCCTCTACACTGTCCCCCATCAAACACTCCCAGGACAGGTACAGCACAGGGTTAGATACAGAGTAAAGCTCCCTCTACACTGTCCCCCATCAAACTCTCCCAGGACAGGTACAGCACGGGGTTAGATACAGAGTAAAGCTCCCTCTACACTGTCCCCCCATCAAACACTCCCAGGACAGGTACAGCACGGGGTTAGATACAGAGTAAAGCTCCCTCTACACTGTCCCCCATCAAACACTCTCAGGACAGGTACAGCACGGGGTTAGATACAGAGTAAAGCTCCCTCTACACTGTCCCCCCATCAAACACTCCCAGGACAGGTACAGCACGGGGTTAGATACAGAGTAAAGCTCCCTCTACACTGTCCCCCCATCAAACACTCCCAGGACAGGTACAGCACGGGGTTAGATACAGAGTAAAGCTCCCTCTACACTGTCCCCATCAAACACTTCCAGGACAGGTACAGCACGGGGTTAGATACAGAGTAAAGCTCCCTCTACACTGTCCCCCCCATCAAACACTCCCAGGACAGGTACAGCACGGGGTTAGATACAGAGTAAAGCTCCCTCTACACTGTCCCCCCATCAAACACTCCCAGGACAGATACAGCACGGGGTTAGATACAGAGTAAAGCTCCCTCTACACTGTCCCCCCCATCAAACACTCCCAGGACAGATACAGCACGGGGTTAGATACAGAGTAAAGCTCCCTCTACACTGTCCCCCCCATCAAACACTCCCAGGACAGGTACAGCACGGGGTTAGATACAGAGTAAAGCTCCCTCTACACTGTCCCCCCATCAAACACTCCCAGGACAGGTACAGCACGGGGTTAGATACAGAGTAAAGCACCCTCTACACTGTCCCCATCAAACACTCCCAGGACAGGTACAGCACGGGGTTAGATACAGAGTAAAGCTCCCTCTACACTGTCCCCCCATCAAACACTCCCAGGACAGATACAGCACAGGGTTAGATACAGAGTAAAGCTCCCTCTACACTGTCCCCCATCAAACACTCCCAGGACAGGTACAGCACGGGGTTAGATACAGAGTAAAGCACCCTCTATACTGTCCCCATCAAACACTCCCAGGACAGGTACAGCACGGGGTTAGATACAGAGTAAAGCTCCCTCTACACTGTCCCCCATCAAACACTCCCAGGACAGGTACAGCATGGGGTTAGATACAGAGTAAAGCTCCCTCTGCACTGTCCCCCATCAAACACTCCCAGGACAGGTACAGCATGGGGTTAGATACAGAGTAAAGCTCCCTCTACACTGTCCCCCCATCAAACAGTCCCAGGACAGGTACAGCACGGGGTTAGATACAGAGTAAAGCTCCCTCTACACTGTCCCCATTAAGTTTGCACATTCTCACCGTACCTGCATGGGTTTCCTCCAGGTTCTCCAGTTTCCTTCCACAGTCTGAAAGATGTGTCGGTTAGTTGGTTTGGCCATGATAAATTGTCCCTATTGTCACAGGGATTAGGAGACCATAAGACATAGGAACAGAATTAATCCTCTTGGCCCATCGAGTCTGCTCCCCCATTCAATCATGGCTGATATTTTTCTCATCCCCGTTCTCCTGCCTTTTCCACATAACCCCTGATCCTCTTATTAATCAAGAACCTATATACCTCTGTCTTAAAGACACTCAATGACCCGGCCTCCACAGCCTCCTGTGTCAATGAGTTGCCCACATTCCCCACTCTCTGGCTGAAGAAATTCCTCCCCATCTCTGTTTTAAAGAGCGACCCTTCACTCTGAGCTTCTGTCCTTGAGTTCTCGTCTCTCCCACTAATGGAAACATCCTCTCCACGTCCACTCTATCCAGGGCCTCGCAGTATCCTGTAAGTTTCAATAAGATCCCCCCCTCATCCTTCTAAACTCCATCGAGTACAGACCCAGAGTCCTCAACCTCTCCTCATATGACAAACCCTTCATTCCAGGGATCATTCTTGTGAACCTCCTCTGGACCCATTCCAAGGCCAACACATCCTTCCTTAGATACGGGGCCCAAAACTGCTCACAATACTCCAAATGGGGTCTGACCAGAGCCTTATACAGTCTCAGAAGTCCATCCCTACTCTTGTATTCTAGCCCCCTCGACATGAATGCTAACTGTAGGGTAAATACATGGGGCGGGGTGGGGGAATGGTTGGGAGGGGGGATGGAGATTACAGGGATAGGATTGTTGTCACTGCAGGCTCAATGGGCCAAATGGCCTCATTCTGCACTGGGGATTCTATGATACTGAAGAAAGTGGAAGAGAGAATGTCCGGGGTACATGGGGTCCTTAATTATACCGGCTGCTTTTCCCGAGGCAGCGGGAAGTATAGACAGAGTCAATGGATGGGAAGCTGGTGTGCGACCCTTTTGTAGTTCCTTGCAGTCTTGGACAGAGCAGGAGCCCAGACCAAGCTGTGATACAACCAGAAAGGATGCTTTCTATGGGGCATCTGTTGGTGGGACTGAGATGGAAAGTGGGCTTTCGGGGTCCTAGTGGGTAGAAAGCTGATGTTGCCATTTCTCCATCTTTGGCAGGTTGCCTTCATCAACCCTAACTCTTACGTTAATATCATCATTGGAGTGTCCACTTTCCTCTCCTTCTACGGTTACCTCTTGTATTACAAAGCCACTAAGAACTCGCTCCATGGCTACAGTCTCCAGGGAAAGTTCATCTGTATCATCGTGGTCTTGGTGCTGTTTGGATTGCAGAGTGGTATCCTGGAGACCATGGGGGCTCTCAAAGTGATCCCCTGTTCCCCCCCCTTCTCTGTCGCCATGCGCTCACAGAGTAAGTCTCAATGCCAGTGCTGAGTGTAATGTTTAAGAAAGCTAGGCTGCGGATTGGGCAATGATTGGAGGGGGAGATGGACAGGGTGTGGGGTGGACCTGCCTCATCATCACCACCCCCCAGAGCAACATGTCTGGAAAGACCTGGTGGTATAAAGTCATCTGATGCCAGGCAAGAGTGAGAAATATGTGAGGCAAGAGATTGCTCATGTCAACTCCTACAATCTCGACACAAAGTGACCTTGAACTGAATCCCCTTTACCCATCACTTCCCTGTATTCACTGATCTGCACTGGCTCATGATCCAGCAACCCCTCAATTCTTAAAACTCCCATCCTTGTTTTCACATCCCCTCAACCCCACCCTATCTGTGCATGATGTCCCCAACTCTCCGAGATCCCTGCACTCCTCCAATTCCGCCCTCCTGCCCATCTCTCAATTTCAATCCACTGTTACCAGTCATGTTTTCAGCTGCCCTAACCTGAGAAATTCCTCGTAAAGGTCTCCACCTCGCTCTCTCACTCCTCCTCCTTTAATCCAACCCTTTTGACCAATCATTTAACCACCAATCCCTAATATTTCCTTTTATGCCTCTGGGGCAGATTTTGATTGGTAATTGCTCCCTTTTGAACGTAGTTCATCACAGGAGTTATTTGGCGATATCCAAAAAGAAATGCTTACAGACGATCAAACTAACTCTTTTCCCCAGCGTAATTAGCAGATTTGCCTGATTTTCCTACAAGAATATTGCATTGTTAGTTGGTTTGGATAGATTTGTGATTGGACTGAGTTTAGTTTTGTTGAGACGGGTTGGGTCAGGTTAGGGTTGGGTTGAGTTGAGTTGAGTTGGGTTGGGGGTTGGGTTGAGGTGGGTTGGATTGGGTCAGGTTGAACTGGGTTGGATTGTTGGGTTGTGTGAAGCTGATCTCAATTGGAATGTATTGAGTTACTTGCATGGGTTTCAAGTGAGCTGTGTCCTTGACTGAATGGACTGTAGTCTGTAAAAGGAGTGATCTGAGAGACCTAAAACACTTACCCTGTTTCCCATTCCAGCTGTAACTCTCTGCTTCTGTGTCCCTCACAGTCATTTTTAATTACGCTGTCATTGTGGAGATGTTCTTCATCAGCATGTTGGCTCGTTACTGTTTCCGGAAAGTGGAGCCATATGAAAGCCCAGGTGATGAGGTGACCAAACACAAATCCATTCAAACAGATAACACTGAGTTTGGCAGCAATAACTGTGGTTTCTTTGACTCTGATGGGCTGTCGCTGGGATTGAGCCCAGGTTGTAACAGTGACACAGAGGACACCCTGTGCAGGATTGAACATGCCCCCTTGGATAGGTTTGACTTCAAGATGGATAAGCGACAGCTTGTGGACAGTTGTTTCGTCTCTGTGCCTCTGAACGAAAAGAAAGATTCCTCAAATAAACTGAGCACTGCTTGGAATGAATCCTGTTTTCATAACCCTGGAGTTAGTGACATGAACAATGTTCAGGTGAAGGCACAGATTAACTATCAGGATCCCTGTAAAGATGTGACTATGGTCTAAAGCTTCTGCCCAATCTAACATTTATATACACAATGGCCACCGTGGGGCTGTATTCCCTGTCTACTATCCACGAGGACACAAGTCAGGAATGTGATGGAATACTCTCCGCTTGCCTGAACGGGTGCAGTTCCAACAACACTCGAGAGGCTCGACACCATCCAGGACCAAGCAGCCTGCTTGATTGCTTTCCCTTCCGCAAACATTCAATCCCTCCATCACTGACGCACAGTCGCAGCTGTCTGCACCATCTCAGGTACACTGCAGGAACTCACCAAGGCTCCTGAGACACCACCTTCCAAACCCATAATCATTAGAAGTAGAAGGGCAGGAACTACCTGGGAGTACATCACCTGGAGGTTCTCCTACGCTGTCACTCGCTACGCTGACTTGGAAACATATCAGCCGTTCCTTCACTGTTGCTGGGTCAAAGTTCTGGAATTCCCTCTCTAACAGCATCATGGGTCTCTCGGAGGTGTAGACAGACCTCAGTGATTAACACAGTTGCCTCTCAGTGCCAGCAACCTGGGTTTGGTTTCTAGCTTGGGTCACCAGATGTGTGGAGTTTGCACATTCTCCCCATGTCTGTGTGGGTCTCCTCCGGGTGCTCCTGTTTCCTCACACAGTCCAAAAGACACGCTGGTTAGGTGGATTGGCCATGCTAAATTGTCCATCAGCGTCCAAAGATATGCAAATTAGATGGATTGGCCATGTTAAATTGCCCCTTCATGTCCAAAGATGTTTAAATTAGATGATTAGCCATGGGAAAAGTGTGGGGTTAATGGGTGGGGGCCTGGGCAAGATGCTTTTTCGGAGAGTCGGTGCCAACCCGATGGGCCAAATGGCCTCCTTCTACACTGTAGGGATTCTATGGATTCTGTAGATACTGCAGCTGTTCAGGAAGGCAGCTCACCACCACCATCTGAAGGGTAATATGAGACGAGTAATAAATGCTGGCCTAGCCAACGATGCCCACCTACCTTGAATTAATTTTTAAAAGATTAATTTAAAAATCATTGTATATTTCTGTCAGTTGAGGATGAGAAGTATTCCCAGAATGAAGCTGGAATTTTCACCTGTGACTCCGTTGAACTGCAATCTAAAATTGACAGACAGTTTGGCAATGTGTCAGGAGATATCTGGAATCCTGGGAATTATTTCAGTCAAGGTCACACGTGAAAACACACCACGCAATGCCACACGATCAACCAATCAGGGCCCTTCCCTTAGTAGATCCTCAAGGAACTCTGGGTCCAGTGACATTGACACAACGCCACATTATCTGTTTGAATTCGCTGGAAGACACTTGCAGTTTCAAAAACAGCCCATGGAGGTAAATTTTATTAAATTTAATGAGAAAAAGATCTTTCACTGAGAGTTGTGGATATCTGGAGTGCACTGTGATGATGCTGTGCCTTTAAGAAATGTATCTTTAATCACGTTTCTCTCAGGGTTTTTGTTGGCACTGTGTGGTCTGTAACCAGTGTCCTCTAATTGTACTGAAGCAATATAATGGATATCATGTTTATTTTTAATCTGGTCCTAATGCAGTGTCCTGGGGTTTTATGGTCCTTTTGGAATAGTTGGGTGGAGAATGATTTGACAGGTCAGGTGTTGTCTGGGGACAGTTTTTCCACAAAAGAGTCCATGTTTTTAGTTTCACTTTTCTCAGATGCTGTTTGGAGTTGAGACAGAAAGCAGTATCTCTTGTTTTCCCCTCTCTCTGGGGTTGGACATTCTGTTATCCGCTGGCCCTGGTGGCAGGAGGCAGTGTGTCTCTAACTCTCTTTCTCCAGAGGCTTTTTGGAAAGCTCCAGGTCTGGGAAACCTCAGAGACCTAATCCAACATTCCAATAATACATTCACAGCAGGTGTAAAAAAACTGCAAAATCCAGCATGATGTGGCATACTCGCTTTCTGTGCCAAGTCTAGAGTGGGTTGAGTGTTTATGAGATGTTGCCTTGGAACAACAGAGATAGCTAGCTCTTAAAGTGTATACTGTATCATACTTGAAGCTTATAATTGGTAAAAGTTATGCTAATTCTTTTTTTTATTCATTTGTGGGACGTGGGCATCGCTGGTTGGGCCAGTATTTATTGCCCATCCCTCACTACCCTTGTCCAGAGGGCAGCTGAGGGTCAACCACATTGCTGTGGTTCTGTAGTCACATGAAGGTCAGACCAGGTAAGGACGGGAGATTTCTTTCCCTAATGGACATTACTGAACTAGATGGGCTTTTCTGACAATCGACAATGGTTTCATGATGATTAGTAGATTCTTAATTCCAGATATTTTTTATTGAATTCAAATTCCACCATCTGCCGTGGCGGGATTCAGACCCAGGTCCCCAGAACATTAGCTGAGTTTCTGGATTACCAGTCTAACAATGATACCACTACACCATCGCTTTCCCGCTAATTCTTTTTATTATGTTCTAACTGTATTTATAAACTCTTATGTTTATTCTTAAATAAACTTGGTTTGGTAAAAGCTTCCTGGTAGATCACTTGAATCATACCCAGAGTGAAACACTTTATGCTCACCCTAATGCCACAGTCAAATGTGAAATTTAGCATCTAGGCTAACTTCATTAAACACCTTGGGCAGAGGGATCTGGGTATCTTAGTTCATGAATCACAGAAAGTCGGTGTGCAGGTGCAACATGTAATAAAAAAGGCAAATGGGATGTTGGTATTTATTGCAAAGGGACTGGGATATAAAAGTGTTGTTGTAATTGTACAGGGTGTTGGTGAAACCACATCTGGGATATTGTGTCCAGTTGTGGTCTCTTTATTTGAGGAAGGATGTGGTGGCATTGGAGGCAGTTCAGAGGAGGTTAACAACTGTCCTTTAGAGGAGGAAATCTGCTGTTCTTACCTAGTCTGGCTTACATGTGACTGCAGAACCATCGCAATGTGGTTAACTCTCAACTGCTCTCTGAAATGGCCTAGCAAACCAACTAGGGATGGGCAATAAATGCTGGCCCAGCCAGTGATGCCCATGTCCCGCGAGTGAATTTAAAAAAGAGCTTAGAGGAGGTTCACCAGATTGATCCCGGGGATGAAAGGGTTGACGCATGAGGAGAGATTAAACAGTTTGGGCTTGTACTCACTGGAGTTTAGAAGGATGAGAAGGGATCTGATCGAGGAAAATAAAACATTAAAAGGGATTGATAAAATAAATGTGGACCAAATGTTTCCTGTTACGGGGCAATCTGGAACCAGAGATCACAGGGATAGGGTGAGAGGCAGTAGATTTAACACTAAGAGGAGGAGGAACTATTTGCAGAGGGTGGTGCATGTGTGGAACTCGCTGTCCCAGAGCATGGTGGAGTCTGAATCATTGAACAGATTCAAGAAGGAGATAAACTTATTTCTAACAAAAAAAAGGGATAAGGGGATATGGGGAACAGGTGGGGAGGTGGATTTGAGACCAGGGAGAGATCAGCCATGGTCTGATTGAATGGCGGAGCAGGCTGGAAGGGCTGGATCTGCCGACTTCTGCTCCTAATTCCTATGCCCTGGGGAAATGGTGAGAGTGATCAGTAAATTTACAGACATTTCCCAGTGGGCAAAAGGATGGCAAGTGCCAGCGAAAGCTCACATACAAACATAACACTCAGCAAAAGTAACGGGTTCAAGCTGAATCAGCCATCAACAGTAAGTTCAGATAGAAATGGGAAATGAAAACTCTCCAAACTTTGCCAGGATGTTTCAGAACTAATTTTGTATTCAAGGGGGAGAGGAGAGAAAGAGATTATGGAGGAACGGCAGGGGGTTATAGAGCACTGTGAGCATCTTTCTGAAAAGCAGCCCACAATGCCAGAGTGTGTAAGGGATCGTTACAGTAACTTCACTGCAGTGTTAATGTAAGCCAACTTATCACAATGATAAGTAAAGACAACAAATGAAATCTGACCCACTATGGCGGTGTCATCAGCAAACTGGAAATGGATTTGGAGTGAAATTTGTCTGAATTTGCTGAAAAAAAGGGAAAAGGCTGGAAAAGGCTCTGTGACTGGATCCTGAACTTCCAAACTCAGAGAGCACAATCAGTAAGGATAGGCAACTACACCTCCTCCACGATCATCCTCAACACCGGTGCCCCACAAGGCTGTGTTCTCAGCCCCCTACACCTCTTACTGTGCGGCCAAATTCCCCTCCAATTTGATCAAGTTTGCTGACGACACCACCGTAGTGGGTCGGATCTCAAACAATGACGAGACAGAGTACAGGAATGAGACAGAGAATCTGGTGAACCGGGGCAGCAACAATAATCTCTCCCTCAATGTCAACAAAACAAAGGAGATTGTCATCGACTTCAGGAAGTGTAAAGGAGAACATGCCCCTGTCTACATCAACGGGGACGAAGTAGAAAGGATCGAGAGCTTCAGGTTTTTTAGGTTCCCAGATCACCAACACCCTGTCCTGATCCCCCCCCATGCTGACACTATAGTTAAGAAAGCCCCACCAACACCTCTACTTTCTCAGGAGACTAAGGAAATTTGACATGTCCGCTACGACTCTCACCAACTTTTACAGATGCCCCATAGAAAGCATTCTTTCTGGTTGGATCACAGCTCGGTCTGGGCTCCTGCTCTGCCCAAGATCGCAAGGAACTACAAAAGGGTGGTGAATGTAGCCCAATCCATCACACAAACCAGCCTCCCATCCATTGACTCTGTCTACACTTCCCGCTGCCTCGGGGAAAAGCAGCCAGTATAATTAAGGACCCCACACACCCCGGACATTCTCTCTTCCACCTTCTTCCGTCGGGAAAAAGATACAAAAGTCTGAGGTCCCGTACCGACCGACTCAAGAACAGCTTCTTCCCTGCTGCTGTCAGACTTTTGAATGGACCTACCTCACATTAAGCTGATCTTTCTCTACACCCTCGCTGTGACTGTAACACTACATTCTGCACCCTCTCCTTTCCTTCTCTATGAACGGTATGCTTTCTCTGTACAGCGCGAGAAACAATACTTTTCACTGTATCCCAACACATGGTGACAATAATAAATCAGATCAAATAAATAGACATTTTACAGTTTAAAAAACAGCCCACAGGGTTAAATTTCATTAATAAATTGTAAATAGTTGACATTCCTTCCTCCCTCCCCTGCCCCCCCTTTACCCTCAGCACAGGTCCAATTAGCAGCAAATTGAGTCAGGCTTCAAGTGAGGAGATCGGTAACCAAGGCCGCACTCCCCCTTAGCAACCGGGATGGGCGGCATGTCAGGCGAAGCATCCGTTTCCGGTAAGGGCAGGAGCCAGGGCGGGGAGGGCTGATGCCTGAGAGGGGAGGGGAGGCGGCTGACCGGTGAGGGCAAGAACCGGCTGGGGACACAGACTTCCGGTACGGTCAAAGTTGTGGCACGTGATTGGTGGGTGGGGTGGCCGGGTCCTGGCGCAGTCGCAGTTCAGCTGGAGGCTGTCAGCCGGAGCAGCGAAGCTTTCTTCCTTCACTGGGGCCTGAGGCCCGCTCTGGACAGTGAGAGGGAGAAAAGGAGGGAGATACGGTGGGTTAAATTATTTTTTCATTCATTTAAAAATTTATTCGCCGACCTGAAATCCTCCGGTTTTCAATTTGTCCCAAAGGGGAAGATTATCTTCAATATTTGAGGGCGGGCGGGGTTTTGGGTGTGGTTGACTAATCAGCGCGGAACTTGTGTTGATGGACGGGCTGGTCGGCCAATCAGTGCAGCTCACGGTGGGGTGGGCGGCAGGTTACCTGATGGACAGTGGCCCTGGCCAATCAACGGGATACGTTGCTTTGATGGATGCACCGCTGGGCCAATAGGCGGTGCCAGTCAAAGGGAGGGAGGCAGTGAAGTGATGGGCAGGCAGTCTGACCATTCAGGATGGAGCAGGGGCGGGACATTAACCGGAAGTGGGCTGAGAATGCGGAAGTAGCTTTTTGTTGACCATCTGATTGCCGATTCCCTGCAGTGCCCAAGATGCCATTCAGCCCATTGAGTCTGCACTGATTCTCCGAGCACCCCACCGCCATGACTCCACACAGTTACCATGGCCATACCACCTAACCTGCACATCTTTGGGCACAGTAAGAAGTCTCACAACACCAGGTTAAAGCCCAACAGGTTTATTTGATCGTAAATGCCACAAGTTTTCGGAATGCTGTTTACCCCAGTCCAACGCCAGCATCACCACACCATTGTTGGGCACTCAGCGTTAGCACTGCCACCTCACAGCGCCATCGATCTGGGTTCGATTCCCGGCTTGGGTCACTGTGTGGCATCTGCACATTCTCCCCGTGTCTGCGTGGGTTTTCTCCCATAGTCTAAAAGACGTGCTGATTAGGGCACATTGTCCGTGCTAATTTCTCCCTCAGTACACCCGAACAGGGGCCAGAGTGTGGCAACTAGGAGATTTTCACGGTAATTTCGTTGGAGTTTAGAAGGATGAGGGGGATCTTATTGAAACTTACAGATACTGCAAAGCCTGGATAGAGTGGATGCGGAGAGGATGTTTCCACTAATAGGAAAAACTAGAACCAGAGAGGGCACAACTTCAGGCTAAAGGGACGGTCCTTTAAAACAGAGATGAGGAGGAATTCCTTCAGCCAGAGAGTGGGGAATGTGTGGAACTTTTTGCCACAGAAGGCTGTGGAGGGCCAGGTCATTGAGTGTCTTTAAGACAGAGATAAATAGGTTCTTGATTAATAAGGGGTTATGGGGAAAAGGCAGAAGAATGGGGATGAGAAAAATCAGCCATGATTGAATGATGGAACAGACTCGATGGGCTCAATGGCCTAATTCTGCTCCTATGTCTTATGGTCTTATTGCAGTGTTAATGTAAGTCTACTTGCGACAAATAAATATATAAATATAAAATAGAGGGCAATTTAGCACGGCAAATCCACCTAACCTTCATGTCTGGACTGTTGGAAGAAAGTGAAGCACCTGGAGGAAAGCCACACACTCATGGGGAGAACACACAAACTCTACACAGTCACCCAAGGCAATACTATACCATATCCTGGTATAAAGCCCAGAATGCTATATGTTTTACTAAGTGCTCTCTCTAGTCCTGCCATCCTCAATGACCTATACACACATACACCCAGCTCCCTCCTCCCCTTTTAGAATTTTACCCTTTACTTTGTGTTGTCTCCATCTTCTTCCATCACTGGTTAGCACTGCTGCCTCACAGTGCCAGGGACCTGGGTTCCATTCCCAGCTTGGGTCACTGTCTGTGAGGAGTCTGCACATTCTCCCCGTGTCTGCCTTGTTTCCTCCAGACGTGCTGGTTAGGGTGCATTGGGCTGTGCTAAATTCTCCCTCAGTGTAACCCGAACAGGCACTGGAGTGTGGCAACTAGGGGATTTTCACAGTAACTTCACTGCAGTGTTAATGTAAGCCTACTTGTGACAACAGTGAAATGACTCCCCCACCACTGGGAACATTCTTTCTGAATCTACCCTGTCTAACCCTGTTAGAATTTTATAAATTTCTGTGAGATCCCCTCTTACTAAGGCAATCTGCTTTCACACCTTCAGGTGCTTCCTCTGACCCTCCCGCAGTGCGGCGCTCCCTCGGCACCGACCCTCCCGCAGTGCGGCGCTCCCTCGGCACCGACCCTCCCGCAGTGCGGCGCTCCCTCGGCACCGACCCTCCCGCAGTGCGGCGCTCCCTCAGCACCGACCCTCCCGCAGTGCGACTCACGGAGCCGTTTTGCAGTAATTATTTACAGCGTTTCTCTCTGTTGGTTTCCTTTGCCTGCAGTAGTGAGTACTCTGAGGAGCTGGGACTGGATGGATCCTGGGAATTTTCTGTGAGGAATAAGAGCCTGGTCAGACACAGTAATTCCCAGCTTCTGTATCAATGATGCTGTGTGGATGCTTTTCCTTGACGTTTGGGTGTGTTTTTGATTATTTTTACTCTCTCTCTCTCCTAGATGGCCCGGTGCCCCTCAAGAAGCCCCAGCCCTTCCTGAAGAGCAGTCAGTGTGTGTGTGATGGCAGCGGTGTGGCAGCAGGTGTTAGCTGTTGATGCCAGGTAAGGGTGTGATAGCGAGTTTCTTTCTCATGGGACATGGATGTCGCTGGCTGGGGCAGCATTTATTGCCCATCCATATTTGCCCCTTGGAGTCACCCACATTGCTGTGGCTCTGGAGTCCCATGTAGGCCAGACCGGGTAAGGATGATGGATTTCCTTCCCTGAAGGACATTATCCTAGAATCCCTACAGAGCAGAAGGAGTCCTTTCAGCACATCCGGTCTGCACCGACCACAATCCCAGCCAGGGCCTATCCCCGAACCCCACATTATTTATCCTGCTAATCCCCCTGACACTAAGGGGCAATGTAGCATGGCCAATGCACTAAAATGCCAATGGACTAATACCTGGTGTTGTCAGACTTTTTACAATGCACCCTAACCAGCACATCTTTCAGACTGTGGGAGGAACCCGGAGGAAACCCATGCAGACACAGGGAGAACGTGCAGACTCCACACTGTCAGTGACCCAAGCCGGGAATCGAACCCGGGTCCCTGGCGCTGAGAGGCAGCAGTGCTAACCCGCTGTGTCACCCCATTAGTGAACCAGATGGGTTTTTCCGACAATGGGCCATCAGTAGATTCTTAATTGCAAATATATTTTATTGAATTCAAATTCCATCACCTGCCGTGGTGGGATTCGAACCCGGGTCCCCAGAACATTAGCTGGGATTCTGGATTAATAGTCTAGTGATAATCCCACTAGGCCATCACCTCTGGCAGTACCGAGGCTCCACACTGTGTCGTTTGCCAATCTCTCCTCCCCCATTCCAACCTCCATCGAGGAGGCATGACGCTGGGCAGGCTGCTCTTGCACTGGCCGTTCAGCCCATCATGCATGTGCTGGCCCTATCCAATATGTACTACATCTCCCCCCCCACTCCCCATCTTAAATGTCTCCAAAATCCACATTGAGATCCCAAAGATTCACAACCTTTTGAGTGAAGAGATTCCGCCCCCCCCGCTCAGTCCTAAATGATTGCACCCCCCACCTACCGTGAAACTGTGTCCCCCTCCGCTCCCCACAGTGTTGAAGATTCCTCTCCCTCCCCCCCCCACCCCCGACTAAATTGATCTTTCTCTACACCCTGCCTGTGACTGTAACACTACATTCTGCACTCTCTCCTTTCCTTCTCTATGAACAGTATGCATTGTATGTATAGCGTGCAAGAAACAATACTTTTCACTGTATCCCAGTACATGTGACAATAAACCAAATCAATAGGACAGCCCCTCCTTATCCCAGTACACCATAAGATATAAAAGGAGAATTAGGCCATTCGGCCCATCAAGTCCGCTCTGCCATTCAATCATGGCTGATAAGTTTCTCATCCCCATTCTCCTGCTTGTTCCCCGTAACCCTCGATCCCCTTACCAATCAAGAACCTGTCTATCTCTGTTTTAAACACAATGACCCGGCCTCCTCTGTGGCAATGAATGCCACAGTTCACCCACTCTCTGGCTGAAGAAATTTCTCCTCATCTGAGTTCTAAAGGGTGTCCCTTCACTCTGAGGCTGCGCCCTTGGGTTCTAGTCTCTCCGACTAATGGAAACATCCTCCCCATGTCCACTCTTTCCAGGCGTCGCAGTATTCTGTATGAATCAATGAGATTTCCCCACTCATCCTTCTAAACTCCAGCGAGTACAGACCCAGAGTCTTCAGGCACTCCTCATACATCAAGCTTTTAATTCCCGGGATCATTCTCGTGAACCTGTCTCCCCCTCCGCCCTCGGTTTCCCCCCTGTCCTATCTCCCCCTCACCCTGTTTTGCGCCCCCCCCCCCCGTTTGGTGAACCCACAGTGAGATCAGAGACACATCCCCATGCTCTGTCCACTCCCTGTGTTTTGGAGACCGGATGCCAGGATTTCCAGGGCTGGTTTGGCCTCTCAAACTGGATTGAAATCTTTGTGGATGTATCAGGAAGGGTTGATGAAGGTAGAATGGTGGATGTTGTGTACACAGATTTTAACAAGGAGTTTGACAAGGCCCATGTGATGGATTGGGTGCAGGGAAAGGTGGATCAAAAGTTGGCTTAGCAACAAGAAATGAAGGGGTCAGAGTTTAATAACAGGGAAGATGTGAAAACGGGTTATCCCAGGCACCCCAGTAAAATTGTGGAGTTCAGGAATCCTGGGATGTCTTTGATTTGATTTATTATTGTTATGTATTGGGATACAGTGAAAAGTATTGTTTCTTGTGTGTCATAAGATCTAGGAGCAGGAGTGGGCCATCTGGCCCCTCGAGCCTGCTCCTCCATTCAATAAGATCATGGCTGATCCTTTTGTGGACTCAGCTCCACTTACCTGCCTGCTCACCATAACCCTTAATTCCTTTACTGTTCAAACAGACAAAGCATACCGTTCATAGAGCAGGAAAGGAGAGGGTGCAGAATGTAGTGTTACAGTCACAGCGAGGGTGTAGAGAAAGATCAGCTTAATGCGAGGTAGGTCCATTCAAAAGTCTGACAGCAGCAGGGAAGAAGCTGTTCTTGAGTCGGTCGGTACGTGACCTCAGACTTTTGTATCTTTTTCCCGACAGAAGAAGGTGGAAGAGAGAATGTCCGGGGTGTGTGGGATCCTTAATTATCCCGGCTGCTTTTCCCCGAGGCAGCGGGAAGTGTAGACAGAGTCAATGGATGGGAGGCTGGTTTGTGTGATGGATTGGGCTACATTCACCACCCTTTGTAGTTTGTTGCTCTCTTCGGCAGAGCAGGAGCCCAGACCGAGCTGTGATTACTGTCATGGGATATCGGGGGTTCAGGATATTGAATTGGATGAATGGTGGAGCTGGCTGGAAGGGCCAAATAGTCTCCTCCTGCTTCTAGTTCCTATGTTTCTGTGTCCCCCCAGGTACAACGCTTACCGGACATCCAACTTCCCACAGTTCCGCACTCAGTACATCCGCCGGCGGAGCCAGTTGCTGCGGGAGAATGCCAAGGGGGGCTTCGACCCCCTCCTGAGACGCCAGTACCTGAAACTCCGCAGTCAGCTCCTGGCCCAGCGTTACGGCCCCCTGTCCGAGCAGAGCAGCTTCCGGGCTTACAGTAACAGTATCCGCAGCAGCCGCACCACCCTGGACCGCATGGAGGTAACGGTGGGGAGGGTGAGGGCGAGGGGTTGGAGCTGGGTCTGCCTTGCTGCTGGAGAGGGTCACGTCGGGACCAGTCCGTCGCGTAAGAGGGTCACTGAGCCCCGGACAACCTGTCGTCACGGTTACATCTCCCCCCCGCACTGCCCACCCACCATGGCTAACAGCAGCTGGGCTGGGTTTTAGAGCATCACCTTCATATTCCTGCGGGAGGGAGATCAGCTCCCGAGTGAGCTAAGCTGTGCACCCTGAAATCCGTGTGCAAGTGTGACCATGTGCCTCTGTGTTCACATGTTCCCATGTGCGAGTGTGTTTGCGTATCCCTGTGTGCGATCGCCTGTGTTCACATGTTGTCATGTGCAGGCATCTGTTCACACGTTCCTGTGTGCAGTCACCTGTGTTCACATATGTCCGTGTGCGAGCATCTGTGTTCACATATTCCTGTCTGCAAGCATCCATGTTCATATGTTCCCATGTGCGAGCATGTGTGTTCTTGTTCCTGTGTGCAGGTATTCGTGTTCATGTGTGTCCGTATGCGAGCATCTGTGTTCGCGTGTTCCTGTGTGAGAGTGTCTGTGTTTATGTGCATGCATGTTCACGTGTGCATCTGCATTCCCATACATCTGTATCGGTGAGGGCCCACCCACCGCGTGAGTGATTGGATTGGATTTATTATTGTCACATGTATTGGGACACAGTGAAAAGTATTGTTTCCTGTGCGCTATACAAACAAAGCATACCATTCGTAGAGAAGGAAAGGAGAGGGTGCAGAATGTAGTGTTACTGTCACAGCGAGGGTGTAGAGAAAGATCAGCTTAATGTGAGGTAGGCCCATTCAAAAGTCTGACAGCAGCAGGGAAGAAGCTGTTCTTGAGTCAGTCGGTACGGGACCTCAGACTTTTGTATCTTTTTCCCAATGGAAGAAGGTGGAAGAGAGAATGTCCGGGGTGTGTGGGGTCCTAAATTATACCGGCTGCTTTTCCCCGAGGCAGCGGGAAGTGTAGACAGAGTCAATGGATGGGAGGCTGGTTTGTGTGATGGACTGGGCTAAATTCACAACCTTTTGTAGTTCCTTGCGGTCTTGGGCAGAGCAGGAGCCCAGACCGAGCTGTGATCCAACCAGAAAGAATGCTTTCTATGGGGCATCTGTAAAAGTTGGTGAGAGTCGTAGCTGACGTGTCAAATTTCCTTAGTCTCCTGAGAAAGTAGAGGCGTTGATGGGGCTTTCTTAACTATAGTGTCAGCGTGTGTGGGGGGTGGGCAGGGTGTTGTCCAGGACAGGTTATTGGTGATCTGGACACCTAAAAACTTGAAGCTCTCGACCCTTTCCACTTTGTCCCTGTTGATGTAGACAGGGGCATGTTCTCCTTTACACTTCCTGAAGTCGATGACAATCTCAGTTTTGTTGACATTGAGGGAGAGATTATTGTTGCTGCCCCGGTTCACCAGATTCTCAATCTCATTCCTGTACTCTGTCTCGTCATTGTTTGAGATCTGACCCACTACGGTGGTGTCATCAACAAACTTGAAAATCCAGTTGGAGGGGAATTTGGCCGCACAGTCAGAGGTGTATAAGGAGTATAGTAGGGGGCTGAGAACACAGCCTTGTGGGGCCCCGGTGTTGAGGATGATGGTGGAGGAGGTATTCTTGCCGATCCTTACTGATTGTGCTCTGTGGGTTCGGAAGTTCAGGATCCAGTCACAATGGGTGACCTGGCACCCCCCACCCCCGGCATGAATGGGCATCCCCGCCCCCCCTTATGTGAGAGAGCGCACCCCCCTCCCCCCCCACCGTTCGAGTGGGCCCCTCCGCACCGTGTGAGTGGGTGCCCGCCCCTCCCCCCCGTGAGTGGGTGCCCGCCCCTCCCCCCCGTGAGTGGGTGCCCGCCCCTCCCCCCCGTGAGTGGGTGCCCGCCCCTCCCCCCCGTGAGTGGGTGCCCGCCCCTCCCCCCCGTGAGTGGGTGCCCGCCCCTCCCCCCCGTGAGTGGGTGCCCGCCCCTCCCCCCCGTGAGTGGGTGCCCGCCCCTCCCCCCCGTGAGTGGGTGCCCGCCCCTCCCCCCCGTGAGTGGGTGCCCGCCCCTCCCCCCCGTGAGTGGGTGCCCGCCCCTCCCCCCGTGAGTGGGTGCCCGCCCCTCCCCCCCCCCCCGTGAGTGGGTGCCCGCCCCCCCCCGCCCCTCCCCCCCCCGCCCCTCCCCCCCCCCCGCCCCTCCCCCCCTCCCGCCCCTCCCCCCCGTGAGTGGGTGCCCGCCCCTCCCCCCCGTGAGTGGGTGCCCGCCCCTCCCCCCCGTGAGTGGGTGCCCGCCCCTCCCCCCCCCGTGAGTGGGTGCCCGCCCCTCCCCCCCGTGAGTGGGTGCCCGCCCCTCCCCCCCCGTGAGTGGGTGCCCGCCCCTCCCCCCCCGTGAGTGGGTGCCCGCCCCTCCCCCCCCGTGAGTGGGTGCCCGCCCCTCCCCCCCCCCGTGAGTGGGTGCCCGCCCCTCCCCCCCCCCCCCCGTGAGTGGGTGCCCGCCCCTCCCCCCCCCGTGAGTGGGTGCCCGCCCCTCCCCCCCCCGTGAGTGGGTGCCCGCCCCTCCCCCCCCGTGAGTGGGTGCCCGCCCCTCCCCCCCGTGAGTGGGTGCCCGCCCCTCCCCCCCGTGAGTGGACAGTTACCAGCAGGGCCTTCCCAGGATCCTCCAGATCAATAGCATAAAAGGTGTCTCCAACAACAGCATCCTCTTCCAAGTCAACACAACCAACAAGATGTACATTGCTCAAAGCCAGTTCCACTGAGCGAGACAGATTTATCAAATGCCTG
>NW_027650665.1:45000-53357 GCF_965287045.1 Carcharhinus amblyrhynchos
GCCACGCTAAATTCTCCCTCAGTGTAACCCAAACAGGCACCAGAGTGTGGGCGACTCGGGGATTTTCACAACAACTTCATTGCAGCGTTAATGGAAGCTACTTGTGGCGCTAATAAATAAAAAAAGATTTTAAAAAGATGCAGCTGGAGGTTAGGCCCTCGCTGATGTTGGCCACGGTTGTGTGAAATGGCGGAGCAGGCTCGAGGGGCTGAATGGCCTTCTCCTGATCCCAGTTCTCATATTTTTTAAATGAACATATTTTGATGACTTGAGGAAAACTCTGCGTAGGAAAAACCTTCCTCCCTATCCTGAGCATTGTAAGCCTGTCTCTTATGTCTCTCTCTCTCTCTCTTTGCCTCTGTCTCTGTCTCTCTATCTCTCTGTCTCTCCCTCTCCGTCTCTCCCTCTCTCCCTCTCTCCCTCTCTCCCTCTCTCCGTCTCTCCCTCTCTCCATCTCTCCCTCTCTCCCTCTCTCCGTCTCTCCCTCTCTCCGTCTCTCCCTCTCTTCCGTCTCCCCCTCTCTCCGTCTCCCCCTCTCTCCGTCTCCCCCTTCTCCGTCTCCCCCTCTCTCCGTCTCCCCCTCTCTCCGTCTCCCCCTCTCTCGTCTCCCCCTCTCTCCGTCTCCCCCTCTCTCCGTCTCCCCCTCTCTCCCCCTCTCTCCGTCTCCCCTCTCTCCGTCTCCCCTCTCTCCGTCTCCCCCTCTCTCCGTCTCCCCCTCTTCTCCGTCTCCCCCTCTCTCCGTCTCCCCCTCTCTCCGTCTCCCCCTCTCTCCGTCTCCCCCTCTCTCCGTCTCCCCCTCTCTCCGTCTCCCCTCTCTCCGTCTCCCCCTCTCTCCGTCTCCCCCTCTCTCCGTCTCCCCCTCTCTCCGTCTCCCCCTCTCTCCGTCTCCCCCTCTCTCCGTCTCCCCCTCTCTCCCCTCTCTCCGTCTCCCCCTCTCTCCGTCCTCCCCCTCTCTCCGTCTCCCCCTCTCTCCGTCTCCCCCTCTCTCCGTCTCCCCCTCTCTCCGTCTCCCCCTCTCTCCGTCTCCCCCTCTCTCCGTCTCCCCCTCTCTCCGTCTCCCCCTCTCTCCGTCTCCCCCTCTCTCCGTCTCCCCCTCTCTCCGTCCCCCTCTCTCCGTCTCCCCCTCTCTCCGTCTCCCCTCTCTCCGTCTCCCCCTCTCTCCCGTCTCCCCCTCTCTCCGTCTCCCCTCTCTCCCGTCTCCCCCTCTCTCCGTCTCCCCCTCTCTCCGTCTCCCCCTCTCTCCGTCTCCCCCTCTCTCCGTCTCCCCCTCTCTCCGTCTCCCCTCTCTCCGTCTCCCCCTCTCTCCGTCTCCCCCTCTCTCCGTCTCCCCCTCTCTCCGTCTCCCCCTCTCTCCGTCTCCCCTCTCTCCGTCTCCCCTCTCTCCGTCTCCCCCTCTCTCCGTCTCCCCCTCTCTCCGTCTCCCCCTCTCTCCGTCTCCCCCTCTCTCCGTCTCCCCCTCTCTCCGTCTCCCCCTCTCTCCGTCTCCCCCTCTCTCCGTCTCCCCCTCTCTCCGTCTCCCCCTCTCTCCGTCTCCCCCTCTCTCCGTCTCCCCTCTCTCCGTCTCCCCCTCTCTCCGTCTCCCCCTCTCTCCGTCTCCCCCTCTCTCCGTCTCCCCCTCTCTCCGTCTCCCCCTCTCTCCCGTCTCTCCGTCTCTCCCTCTCTCTCTCCGTCTCTCCGTCTCTCCGTCTCCCCCTGTCTCTGTCTCTCTGTCTGTCTGTCTGTCTGTTTCTCTCTCTGTCTGTCTGCCTCTCTCTCTCTGTCTGTCTGTCTGTCTCTCTCTGTCTGTCTGTCTCTCTCCATCTCTGTCTCTCTCTCTCTCTGTGCCAGATCGCCGGGCAGTGTGGTGCCACCTCAGTGGCGGAGGCGAGCAGGGCCATGGCGGGCGACACCACCCTGAGTGAGAACTATGCCTTTGCGGGGATGTACCACATCTTTGATCAGCACGTGGATGAAGCAGGTGAGGCCCAGGCCTGGCAATAAAAAGAACTGGGGAAGTTCTTCTGAACCACCTTCCCTGTCTAAATCAGCTTTTAAATTCATCCTGGGACCTGGGTATCGCTGTCTGGGTCAGTATTTATTACCCATCCCTAGTTACCCCTCGGAGGCAGTTGAGAGTCACCCACAGTGCTGTGTCTCTGGAGTCACATGTAGGCCAGACCGGGGTAAGGACGGCAGATTTCCTTCCCTAAAGGAACCAGATGGGTTTTTCCGACAATGGGCCATCAGTAGATTCTTAATTCCAGATATTTTTTATTGAATTTAAATTCCACCATCTGCCGTGGTGGGATTGGAATCCGGGTCCCCAGAACATTCACTGAGTTTCTGAATTATAATCTAGTGATAATCCCACTGGGCCAATGTTCAATGTCTTGCTGTTCTTTGTGGCATTCCTGACCTTTGGTTTATGCCGGTGTTGAAATGAATCCTGTTTCTCTGCCCCCTTTCCCGTGCAGTGCCCCAAGGTGCAGTTCGCCAACGATGACAAGAACCGGCTGGCCTGCTGCTCGCTGGATGGCACTGTCTCCATCTTCCAGTTGGTACCCACTCCTCCAGCGGTGCTGCGGGTGCTGCGGGGGCACAGCCGTGGCGTCACCGATTTCGCCTGGTCCCTGTCCAATGACATCATCGTCACCACCTCACAAGACGCCACCATGAGGATCTGGGCCACGGAGGACGGCAAATGTATCCGTGAAATCCCCGACCCCGACTGCTCCGAACTCCTCTGCTGCCCGTTCCAACCCATGAACAACAACCTGACCGTGGTGAGTGCAGGGGGTGGGGGGGGGGGGGGCAGAGCGGAGCGCCGCACTGTGGGAGGGTCAGTGCTGAGGGAGTGCCGCACTGTGGGAGGGTCAGTGCTGAGGGAGCGCCGCACTGTGGGAGGGTCAGTGCTGAGGAAGCGCCGCACTGTGGGAGGGTCAGTGCCGAGGGAGCGCCGCACTGTGGGAGGGTCAGTGCTGAGGGAGCGCCGCACTGTGGGAGGGTCAGTGCTGAGGGAGCGCCGCACTGTGGGAGGGTCAGTGCTGAGGGAGCGCCGCGCTGTGGGAGGGTCAGTGCTGAGGGAGCGCCGCACTGTGGGAGGGTCGGTCCCGAGGAAGTGGCAGGCTTTGTACAGGAATCTGGTTATGTTGTCTCTCTCTGGTCTGCCTCAGGTTGGGAATAACTCAGGTTGGGAATAACAAACAGAATGTTCATGTAATGAACATTTCCACTGGGAAGAAGGTGAAGGGAGGATCCAGTAAGCTGACTGGCCGTGTGCTCTCGCTCTCCTTCGATTCCCCGGGGAGAATCCTCTGGGCCGGTGATGATCGCGGCAGCATCTTCTCCTTCCTCTTCGACATGGCCACAGGTACATGCTGGGATCTTGCTGTGCGGCTCCGAGTGCTTCCCCCCATTCCCCCTCCAATCCACCCCAGTATTGCAGGGTAAGTTGCATCTCTGTATCGCCACCACCCCGCCAACCCTCTGGTCCTGACTCTGCCCCCCACTCCTCTTCCCATCATGTGGCCCCATCCCTTCCTCCTTTACCCCCATATCTCTGTTTACCCCACTTCTCTCTCACCATGTTCCCTCCCTCCCCACCTCCCTCTGCCCCGTCCCTCCCTCCCTCCCTCCCTCCGCCCCGTCCCTCCCTCCCTCCCTCCCCCCCGCCCCGTCCCTCCCTCCCTCCCCCCCGCCCCGTCCCTCCCTCCCTCCCCCCCGCCCCGTCCCTCCCTCCCTCCCTCCCTGCCCCGTCCCTTCCTCCCTCCCTCCCTGCCCCGTCCCTCCCTCCCCCGCCCCGTCCCTCCCTCCCCCCGCCCCGTCCCTCCCTCCGCCCCGTCCCTCCCTCCCTCCCTCCCTCCGCCCACCCCGTCCCTCCCTCCCCCGTCCCTCCGCTCCGTCCCTCTGCCCCGTCCCTCCCTCCCCCTCCCTCTGCCCCGTCCCTCCCTCCCCCTCCCTCTGCCCCGTCCCTCCCTCCCCCTCCCTCTGCCCCGTCCCTCCCTCCCCCTCCCTCTGCCCCGTCCCTCCTTCCCCCTCCCTCTGCCCCGTCCCTCCTTCCCCCTCCCTCTGCCCCGTCCCTCCCTCCCCCCTCCCTCTGCCCCGTCCCTCCCTCCCCCTCCCTCTGCCCCGTCCCTCCCTCCCCCTCCCTCTGCCCGTCCCTCCCTCCCCCTCCCTCTGCCCCGTCCCTCCCTCCCCCTCCCTCTGCCCCGTCCCTCCCTCCCCCTCCCTCTGCCCCGTCCCTCCCTCCCCCTCCCTCTGCCCCGTCCCTCCCTCCCCCTCCCTCTGCCCCGTCCCTCCTCCCCCTCCCTCTGCCCCGTCCCTCCCTCCCCCTCCCTCTGCCCCGTCCCTCCCTCCCCCTCCCTCTGCCCCGTCCCTCCCTCCCCCTCCCTCTGCCCCGTCCCTCCCTCCCCCTCCCTCTGCCCCGTCCCTCCCTCCCCCTCCCTCTGCCCCGTCCCTCCCTCCCCCTCCCTCTGCCCCGTCCCTCCCTCCCCCTCCCTCTGCCCCGTCCCTCCCTCCCCCTCCCTCTGCCCCGTCCCTCCCTCCCCCTCCCTCTGCCCCGTCCCTCCCTCCCCCTCCCTCTGCCCCGTCCCTCCCTCCCCCTCCCTCTGCCCCGTCCCTCCCTCCCCCTCCCTCTGCCCCGTCCCTCCCTCCCCCTCCCTCTGCCCCGTCCCTCCCTCCCCCTCCCTCTGCCCCGTCCCTCCCTCCCTCCCCACTCCCTCCCTCCCCCCTCCCTCTGCCCCGTCCCTCCCTCCCCCCTCCCTCTGCCCCGTCCCTCCCTCCCCCCTCCCTCTGCCCCGTCCCTCCCTCCCCCCTCCCTCTGCCCCGTCCCTCCCTCCCCCCTCCCTCTGCCCCGTCCCTCCCTCCCCCCTCCCTCTGCCCCGTCCCTCCCTCCCCCCTCCCTCTGCCCCGTCGCTCCCTCCCTGCCACCCTCCGCCCCCTCCCCCTGTCCGTCCCGTCCCCCTGTCCCCCAACTCTCTGTCTCTGTCGATCCGGATAAGTCTGGTGATGCACTCGGGAGGACAATCCAAGGTGGTGATTATTCTGTGCTGAGAGATTTAAAAAGCAAGTACACAGAGAGCCCAGACTGAAATATTAGTATCAAACGGCCAAGCAGCAGGGTTACCAAGACAACAGGCTTTTCAATTGAGCCAATCAATCTGAAATCAGACACTTAGAAAAAACCCATTACATTTAAATCTGATGGCTTTGACAGCCTAGACCGAGCCTGTTGTGGGAAAATTGATGCGTCTTCACGGGTACAGTAGAAAGGGACAGTGGGGCAGAGGGAAGAGCAACTGCCAGAGAGTGAACAGCTCGAGAGCGAATCGCTCTGCCAGAGAGTGAACAGCTCGAGAGCGAATCGCTGGCTCTCATAGCTTCATCTCCGTCTTAAGAAAGATAGCAAAGATACTAAAGAAGAAAGAAGTTCCAGACAGAAGAATCAGAGAAGGCCCAGAATATTCCAGAAGAGACAAAACCTGCTCGTAATTTAGAGAGTGACTAAATTCTATTCTGTTATTGAGTGGAAATTTATTACTTGAACAGCATTCCATTAGAATCCTGTTTTATTTGAGAATAGTTAATAGTTAGATGGGATTTATAGTTCAGTGAATTTGCTGACATTTAGAGAAATGAATTATTAGGGGTTGATTCCAGAGGAGTGTTAGCGGGTTATTTTCAGCGCAGTTGTGGAATGCCTGTCCTCGGAGGTGTGTGATTGCACTGGGGGAGGATGCAGAGGAGATTCCCCAGGATGCTGCCTGGACTGCAGTGTTTCAGCTGTGAAGACAGGCTGGTTAGGCTGGGCTCGTTTCCCCTGCAGCAGAGAAGGGGGAGGGGGGGGGATCGGATCGAGGTGTATGAAGTTATGAGGGACATCGATAGGGTGGGTGGGAAGAAACTTCTCCCCTTAGCACAGGGGTCACTAACCAGAGGGCAGAGACTTAAGGGAAGGAGCAGGAGATTTAGAGGGGAAATCAGGGGGTAGTAAGAGTCTGGAACTTGATGGGCTGAAGGGCCTCTTCCTGTGCTGTGTACCTTTAATCGGACTGCTGTGTCTGTTCCCAGGTAAACTGACCAAAGCAAAGCGCCTGGTGGTTAGTGAGGGCAGCTCAATAACCAGTATCTCAGCACGGTCCTGGATCAGCCGGGAAGCTCGGGATCCCTCCCTGCTGGTAAACGCCTGTGTCAACAAACTGCTGCTCTACAGGTACACAAGCAGCTTGTACCTCGCTGTGTAAAGAGCTCTGTCTGTGAGTGCGTCTGTGCATATCTGCGGGTGTGTCAGTGCACATGTGTCTACGAGTGCCCACGTCAGTGAGTGCCCACGTGTCGGAGTGCCTGTGGGTGCGTCTGTGGATGTCTCTGTGCACGCGTGTGTGTGCGCATGCATGTGTCTGCGCACATGACTATGTGTGCATCTTCATATGCACATGCACCTGTGTGTGCGTCTGCGTGTGTGTGCATGCCTGTGCATGTGTCTGCATGTGTGTGCGTGGCTGTGTGTGTGTCTGGGTGTGTGCGTGGCTGTGTGTGTGTCTGCGTGTGTGTGTGTGCCATTGTGTGTGCACATGACTGTGTGCGTCTTCGTATGCACGGGTGCGTGTGTGCACGTGCCTGTCTGTGTCTGCATGTGCGTGCCTGTGTGTGTGCGTGCCTGTGTGTGTGTGTCTGGGTGTATGCGATGGGGACAGTGAGGGGGTGAGGCAGGGTTGAAGCCTGTGTTAGTGTGCTGGGTGTTCTCAGTGTAAGGTTTGTGTGTTAATAGGGTGGTGGATAATGAAGGAACACTGCAGCTGAAGAGGACATTTGAGATTCAGCAGAACTCCAATCCCGTGCACAGTATCTTCTGTCCCCTGATGTCGTTCCGCCAAGGAGCCTGTGTCGGTGAGAACTCTCCTCACTTACCAAATCACACAACAGCTACGTGTCTTCAAACTTTCCTCTGTATCTACCCCGTGCTGTACCTGGCCTGGGAGTGTTGATGGGGGGACAGTGTAGAGGGAGCTTTACTCTGTATCTAACCCCGTGCTGTCCCTGCCCTGGGAGTGTTTGATGGGGACAGTGTAGAGGGAGCTTTACTCTGTATCTGACGCCGTGAGGAATCGCAACTGTTCCATCTGTCTCTCTAACACCCTGTCTCACTCCCTCTCTCCCTCCCTCCACTCTCCCCCAACTCTGTTGACCCCCTCTCTCTTCCCCTCCCCTCTCTCTTCCCCTCCCCTCTCTCTTCCCCTCCCCTCTCTCTTCCCCTCCCTCTCTCTTCCCCTCCCCTCCCCTCTCTCTTCCTCCCCTCCCCTCTCTCTTCCCCTCCCCTCCCCTCTCTCTCCCCTCCCCTCCCCTCTCTCTTCCCCTCCCCTCCCCTCTCTCTTCCCTCCCCTCTCTCTTCCCCTCCCTCTCTCTTCCCCTCCCCTCTCTCTTCCCCTCCCCTCTCTCTTCCCTCCCCTCTCTCTTCCCCTCCCCTCTCTCTTCCCCTCCCCTCTCTCTTCCCCTCCCCTCTCTCTTCCCCTCCCCTCTCTCTTCCCCTCCCCTCTCTCTTCCCCTCCCCTCTCTCTTCCCCTCCCTCCCCTCCTCTTCCCCTCCCCTCTCTCTTCCCCTCCCCTCCCCTCTCTCTTCCCCTCCCCTCTCTCTTCCCCTCCCCTCTCTCTTCCCCTCCCCTCTCTCTCCCCTCCCCTCTCTCTTCCCCTCCCCTCTCTCTTCCCCTCCCCTCTCTCTTCCCCTCCCCTCTCTCTTCCCCTCCCCTCTCTCTTCCCCTCCCCTCTCTCTTCCCCTCCCCTCTCTCTTCCCCTCCCCTCTCTCTTCCCCTCCCCTCTCTCTTCCCCTCCCCTCTCTCTTCCCCTCCCCTCTCTCTTCCCCTCCCCTCTCTCTTCCCCTCCCCTCTCTCTTCCCCTCCCCTCTCTCTTCCCCTCCCCTCTCTCTTCCCCTCCCCTCTCTCTTCCCCTCCCCTCTCTCTTCCCCTCCCCTCTCTCTTCCCCTCCCCCTCTCTTCCCCTCCCCTCTCTCTTCCCCTCCCTCTCTCTTCCCTCCCCTCTCTCTTCCCCTCCCCTCTCTCTTCCCCTCCCCTCTCTCTTCCCCTCCCCTCTCTCTTCTTCCCCCCTTCTCTCTCTGTCTCTCTCTCTATCCACTCTCTAACACTCGGTCTCTCACCCTCTCTCTAACTCTCTCTCTCTCTCTCTGTGTCTCTCCCTCAGTCACTGGCAGTGAGGATATGTGTGTCTATTTCTTTGATGTTGAGCGAGCGACCAGGGCTATTGTGAACAAGCTGCAGGGACACAGTGCTGCCGTGTTGGATGTCAGCTTCAACTGTGACGAGAGTTTGCTGGCCTCCAGCGATGCCCGCGGTATGGTCATCATCTGGGCGTCGGGAGCAGAAGTAAC
>NW_027650666.1:0-53168 GCF_965287045.1 Carcharhinus amblyrhynchos
TTGCTGTGTTGGGTTGGGGGCGGGTCTATGGGATCTTGCTGTGCCATGTTGGAATTCTATGGGATCTTTCTGTGCTGTGCTTGGGGGGGGTCTATGGGATCTTTCTGTGCCATGTTGGGTTGGGGGTTCTATGGGATCTTGCTGTGCTGTGTTGGGTTGGGGGCGGGTCTATGGGATCTTTCTGTGCCGTGTTGGGTTGGGGTGGTCTATGGGATCTTGCTGTGCCGTGTTGGGTTGGGGAGTCTATGGGATCTTGCTGTGTTGGGTTGGGGAGTCTATGGGATCTTGCTGTGCCGCCTCCTGCCCCCTGCTGGACATTCCTTGACCCACTGCCTCACAGACATGGAGTTCCTCGAGGTGCTGACCGAGGGCCTGGAGCGAGTGTTGCTGGTGCGAGGCGGGGGCAGCGAGGTGATCACCATCTACTCCTAGGACCCCCCACCCCGGGGTGGACACACACACACCCACATAATTCCACCCCCCCCTCCCTCCTCATCCCCACCCTGGGGTGGGGAAGGGACACCCACATAACCCCCTCCTCACCCTGGAGTGGGGGTGGGGGACCCACATACCCCCCCTCCTCACCCTCATCCCGAGGTCAGGGGGCACCCACATAACCCCCATCCCAGCACAGGAGTATCCCACAGCCCGGCTGGTCCGGGAGAAATGGGTAGGAGGTGGGGAGGCAGACGGACCCTGCCCCCCCACCCCCGATACCTCCAGATTGTCCAATATTAAACCCCTTCCTTCACCCCCACACCCCACCTGTCTCCCCATCATACCCCCCCACCCCATCTCTGCTTCTTCCACCCCCTCAGTCCCCCCCCCCAGCCCCTCTACCCCTTCACAGCCCCTCTACCCTCTCAGTCTCCCCCCCAAGTCCCTGTACCCCCTCAGTCTCCCCCCAACCCCTCTGTCCCCTCGGTCTCTCCCTCAGTCACTGTCCAGGCTCCCCTCCCCTGTTGCCTCCCCGGTCCCTCTCACTGCCCCCCCCCCCCCACAGTTCTCTCTCTGTCCCTGTGTGTTCAGTATTCCTCTCTCTGATTCTATCTGTCTGGACATTGAACGCACTTTATACCTGACTGAGATTTGGTGCTTGTAAAACTGCCTGTACTGCGCTCTCTGTCTGTCTGTCCCGTCCATCAGCCCGTCCATCTCCAGTTTCAGCCAAATCCAAAAGCGGATGGAATCTTCCGCACGTGGAGAGTGTGTCTCGAGGGATGTGACTCCCTCTTTAAAACAATGTCACTTCTTTCTGTCGGTCTGTCTCTGTGTAGCCTCAGCAATAGATACTGGCCCCACAACACCAGCAAGACCAGTCTGACCCTCCCCACAGTGCGGCGCTCCCTCGGCACCGACCCTCCCCACGGTGCGGCGCTCCCTCGGCACCGACCCTCCCCACGGTGCGGCGCTCCCTCGGCACCGACCCTCCCCACGGTGCGGCGCTCCCTCGGCACCGACCCTCCCCACGGTGCGGCGCTCCCTCGGCACCGACCCTCCCCACACAGTGCGGCGCTCCCTCGGCACCGACCCTCCCCACACAGTGCGGCGCTCCCTCGGCACCGACCCTCCCCACAGTGCGGCGCTCCCTCGGCACCGACCCTCCCCACAGTGCGGCGCTCCCTCGGCACCGGCGCTCCCTCGGCACTGACCCTCAGAGGCTGACTTTGATTTGCTTTGTCTGTTGTAAAATGAAGATTTTTGTGTTTATGGTTTGCAGAATCATGCAGAACACACATGGATAAAAATAAAACATCTTTTTATATACACACAGATCCAGTCTCTGAAATACAAAACAGGTTTGGGGAAGGGACAATCTGGAGGAGGCGCGAGTCTGCAGAATCATATTGCACTTTATATAACGTCAGTATCTCCCCGTCATTTACCAGGATGCTGCCTGGTTTGGAGGGTAGGTTTTATGAGGAAAGGCTGAGGGAGCTGGGGCTTTTCTCTTTGGAGCAGAGGAGGATGAGAGGTGACTTAACAGAGGTTTATGAGATGATGAGAGGGATTGATAGAGTGGACGTGCAGAGACTATTTCCTCGGGTGGATGTAGCTGTTACTAGGGGATGGATGCATTTTCACAGTAACTTAATTGCAGTGTTAATGTAAACCTCACTTGTGACACTGATAAGTAAACTTTAACCCTCTCTCTCACACACTCTCTCGCTCACATTCTGTGCGGGAGTCTGCATGTTCTCCCCATGTCTGCGTGGGTTTCCTCCCTCAGTGTAACCCGAACAGGCGCCGGGGTTGGGGGGGGGGGGGGGAGGAATTTCACACTCAGCAAATGAATAAATTTAAATACAATTAATTTACAAAACATTAGTGTTTAGGATTCTGTGCAATCGTGTGTGTTCCCACCCCCGACTGCCCTCTCTGCTTCAGCTGCAAGTCACTTGGCCGTGGTGGGAATGAGAAAGGCCCCTCGGCCCGGCCCCCTCTCCCTTGGCCTGGCCAATGTCATCTTCGCTCTCCCGGGGGCCGTTCGAAGCGAGACGGTCGAGGGTGTCCGCCAGCTGCTGTCTCCCACTGCGCAGAAACCTCCGGTGAGGGAGAAACAAATCCCTCGGATGGGCTGGCAGAGATCCGATGGGCCGAGCAGCCGCCCCCTCACTCCAGTGCTGGACTGACGTCCCGAGGGGAAGATTTAGGTGACAATGTTAAGTCCTGGTCTCGTGGCACTCAAGGAACGCAGGAGTCTTGACCCATCGGCAGTAAACTTATTGTTGTTCAGCCTGGAGAGGGGGTGAGGAGGAAGGGGGTGAGGGGGGCAATAGAAAGAGTGAATTAAAACTGAGTGAAGCAGCTCATGTTCGCGGCTAACTGGGAGAATTTATTGTCCCCACCCAATAAAAGGGACGGTAATGTTTTGAAACTGTGTCTCTAACACAGGCATACGGCTCCCTTCCCTTCATCGGCCGGGGCTCTGAGTTTAGAAATTGGCAAGTCATGTTGCAGCTTTATAGAACCTTAGTGAGGCCGCACTTGGAATATAGTGTTCAATTCTGGGTCACCCACACTACCAGAAGGATGTGGAGGCTTTGGAGAGGGGACAGAAAAGATTTACCAGGATGTTGCCCCTGGTATGGAGGGGCATTAGCTATGAGGAGAGGTTGGAGAAACTTGGTTTGTTCTCACTGGAGGTTGAGGGGAGACCTGATAGAAGTCTACAAGATGATGAGGGACAGAGTGGAGAGTCAGAAGCTTTCTCCCCCCAGGGTGGAAGAGTCAATTACTGGGGGGGGGGGGGGGGGGCACAGGTTTAAGGTGCGAGGGACAAGGTTTAAAGGAGATGTACGAGGCAGATTTTTTTACACAGAGGGGGGTGGGTGCCTGGAACTCGCTGCCGGGGGGAGGGAGTGGAAGCGGATACGATAGTGAGTTTTAAGGGGCGTCTGGACAAATCCATGAATAGGATGGGAATAGAGGGATACGGTCCCCGGAAGGGTAGGGGGTTTAGTTCAGTCGGGGGCAGCATGGTCAGTGCAGGATTGGAGGGGCCGAAGGGCCTGTTCCTGTGCTGGAATTTTCTTTGTTCACAGAGTGAGAAACCTCAGTGATGAGGATAGATGGGAGAGGTTGGGACTGTTCTCCTCGGACAGAGGAGATTTATAGAAATGTTCAGAATCACAAGGGGCAGAAACTGTACCCCCCCCCCCCCCCCCCCCACCACCAAACTGGATGGACAGGACCAGCTCCGTGTCCCAGGAGAGGATGTGCATTTGTTTTGAGAACACCATCAGACACAGGAGCAGAATGAGGCCACTCGGCCCATCGACTCTGCTCCCCCATTCAATCCTGGCTGATATTTTTCCCATCCCCCATTCTCCTGCCTTTCCCCCTGATCCCCTTATTAATCAGGAACCGATCTATCTCTGTCTTAAAGACACATTCCCCACTCTCTGGGTGAAGAAATCCCTCCCCATCTCTGTTTTAAAGGACCGTCCCTTTACCCTGAGGTTGTGCCCTCTCTGGTTCCAGTTTTTCCTACTGGTGGAAACATCCTCTCCACGTCCCACTCTATCCAGGGCCTCGCAGTATCCTGTAAGTTTCAATAAGATCCCCCCCTCATCCTTCTAAACTCCCAACGAGGACAGACCCAGAGTCCTCAACCCGTTCCTCAAGCTCTTCATTCCAGGGATCATCCTTGTGAACCTCCCTCTGGACCCTTTCCGAGTCCCGGCACATCCTTCCTTAGATACGGGGACCCAAAACTGCTCCCAATCCTCCACATGGGGTCTGACCCAGAGCCTTATCCAGACTCAGAAGTCCATCCCTGCTCTTGTATTCTAACCCTCTCCACATGAATGCTAACATTACATTTCCCTTCCTCACTGAACCTCCACGTTAACCTTAAGGGAATCTTGAACAAGGATTCCCAAGTTCCCTTTGTGTTCCTGATTTCCGAAGCATTTTCCCATTTGGAAAATAGTTTCTGCCTCCATTCCTCCTTCCAAAGGGAATAACCTCACACTTTTCCACATTATATTCCATCTGCCCCTTCCTTACCCACTCTCCAAACCTGTCCAAGTCCCTCTGCAGCTCCCCCCTCCCCCCTCCCCCCTCCTCAATACTCCCAGTCCCTCTACATATCTTTGTATCATCTGTAAACTTAGTAACAGAGCCTTCAGTTCCTTCCTCCGATCGGTTAGGGTATACTGTGGAAAGTTATGGTCCCAGCAACCTGACCCCCTGAGGCACACCCCTCGTCACCGGCTGTCACCCTGAGAAAGACCCCTTTATCCCCACTCCCTGCCTTCTGCCAGTCCGCCAACCCTCTGCCCGTGCGGGGCCCTTACCCTGAACACCATTAACTTATTTCAGAAAGTTCTGTGGTTCAACGCCGCACAGACTCACCAGATGGCCCCCAGCTTCCGGCATCTCTCCGTGGCACCCCGCAGTGCTGGGATGGAGCGGTCAGTGAGCTGGTTCCTCCCCAGGCTCAGGTGAGTCAGGAGGTCCTGCGTCCCAAGGGCACAGAGCAGCTCTTCACACCGGTCATCGGTTAGTCCTGTAGCCATGAGCCTGCACGGGGGGGAGGGGGGGGGCAGCGAGAGAGACACAGGGGATGTCAGCACTGGGGTAATACAAACCACACAGGAAAAGCTGGAGAGGCCCTGGACACCACGCCACCATTCACTGACAGCTGTTCCATAGCATTTACTACCTGTAAACTTCGTTAGGCAGAGGGATCTGGGTGTACAGGTACACAGAGTATTGATAGGTAGAGGGATCTGGGCGTACAGGTACACAGAGTATTGATAGGTAGAGGGATCTGGGCGTACAGGTACACAGAGTATTGATAGGCAGAGGGATCTGGGCGTACAGGTACACAGAGTATTGATAGGTAGAGGGATCTGGGCGTACAGGTACACAGAGTATTGATAGGTAGAGGGATCTGGGTGTACAGGTACACAGGTCACTGAAAGTGGCAATGCAGGTGGAGAAGGTAGTCAGGAAGGCATACGGCATGCTTGCCTTCGTCGGCCGGGGGCACTGAGTTTAAAAATTGGCAAGTCATGTTGCAGCTTTATAGAACCTTAGTGAGGCCGCACTTGGAATATAGTGTTCAATTCTGGGTCACCCACACTACCAGAAGGATGTGGAGGCTTTGGAGAGGGGACAGAAAAGATTTACCAGGATGTTGCCCCTGGTACGGAGGACATTAGCTCTGAGGAGAGGTTGGAGAAACTTGGCTTGTTCTCACTGGAGGTTGAGGGGGAGACCTGATAGAAGTCTACAAGATGATGAGGGACAGAGTGGATAGTCAGAAGCTTTTCCCCCCCCCAGGGTGGGAGAGTCAGTTACTGGGGGGGGGGGGGGACAGGTTTAAGGTGCGAGGGGCAAGGTTTAAAGGAGATGTACGAGGCAGATTTTTTACACAGAGGGGGGGTGGGTGCCTGGAACTCGCTGCCGGGGGGAGGGAGTGGAAGCGGATACGATAGTGAGTTTTAAGGGGCGTCCGGACAAATCCATGAATAGGATGGGAATAGAGGGATACGGTCCCCGGAAGGGTAGGGGGTTTTAGTTCAGTCGGGGGCAGCATGGGTCAGTGCAGGATTGGAGGGGCCGAAGGGCCTGTTCCTGTGCTGGAATTTTCTTTGTTCTTTGTTAGAGGGCAGAGGTTTAAGGTGAGAGGGGAGAGATACAAAAGGGTCCAGAGGGGCAATTTTTTCACCCAGAGGGTGGTGAGTGTCTGGAACAAGCTGCCAGAGGCAGTAGTAGAGACGGGTACAATTTTATCTTTTAAAAAGCATTTAGACAGTTACATGGGTACGATGGGTATAGAGGGATATGGGGCAAATGTGGGCAATTGGGATCAGCTTAGGGGTAAAACTGGGGTGAACACGGTAAGAATTCTCACAACACCAGGTTAAAATCCAGCAGGTCTGGTGGGTAGTACGAGCCTGATGAAGGGACAACACTCCGAAAGCTGGTGCTACCCAGTAAACCTGTTGGATTTTAACCTGGTGTTGTGAGACCGATTACCGAGTAACGCCGCGACTCCAGGAATCAGAGGGATCCGGGAGGAAGCAAGCGGGAAAACGGGAGTCGGAAGACGAGGTGGGCCCGTGGTCTTACGGGATGAAGGAACAGGCTGGAGGGGCCGAATGGTCGTCCCCTGAGCCTCCTTCCCCCTCTCTCTCCCCCCCCAGCGCTGTGCACTTACACCAGTTCCTGTAGCTGCCAGTCACCGTCCCTCAACACATCCGTCAGGACTCGGGTCCCACGTTCACCCAAATTGTTATCACTCAACCTGCAATGTGGAAAATATATTGTCCAGTATTCGAGAGAGACGGGAGGGTGGGGGGGTAGGATAGACACTGGAGGGGCTGAATGGCCCCTGGTCCATGTGGATTGAACATAGAAAAACTACAGCACAAACAGGCCCTTCGGCCCACAAGTTGTGCCAATCCTATCCCTACCTACCAGGCCTATCTATAACCCTCAATCCCATTAAATCCCATGTACTCATCCAGAAGTCTCTTAAAAGACCCCAGCGAGTTCGCCTCTACCACCCCCGACGGCAGCCGATTCCACTCACTCACCACCCTCTGAGTGAAAAACTTACCCCTGACATCTCCTCTGTACCTGCTTCCCAGCACCTTAAACCTGTGTCCTCTCGTAGCGACCATTTCAGCCCTGGGAAGTAGCCTCTGAGAATCCACCCTATCTATTCCTCTCAACATTTTATAAACCTCTATCAGGTCGCCTCTCAACCTTCGTCTCTCCAGGGAGAAGTGACCGAGCTCCCTCAACCTATCCTCATAAGGCATGCCTCCCAATCCAGGCAACATCCTTGTAAATCTCCTCTGCACCCTCTCAATAGCTTCCACATCTTCCAATCCACATGGATTGGGTTGGAGTGGGAGCGAGGTGACCCTCTGCCTTGGTGTAGCCTCCTCCCATCCCTGCACCTGTATTCTCGGTGACGATTCCTGCCACCCCCCCCCCCCCCCCTCCCCCACCCCACCCCACCCCAGATCTCTCCCCCTGAAAATCAACTTCAGGAAGTGTAGAGGAGAACCTGCCCCTGTCTACATCGAACATTACAGCACAGTACAGGCCCTTCGGCCCTCGATGTTGTGCTGAGCTGTGTCCAATCCCAGGATCAGTCTATCCCACTCCCTATCATTCCGGAGTGCTCCATGTGCCTATCCAATAACCGCTTGAAAGTTCCTAAAGTGTCCGACTCCACTATCACAGCAGGCAGTGTATTCCACACCCCAACCACTCTCTGAGTGAAGAATCTACCTCGGACATCCCTCCTGTATCTCCCACCATGAACCTTATAGTTATACCCCCTAGTAACAGCTACATCCACCCGAGGAAATAGTCTCTGAACGTCTACTCTATCTATCCCCCTCATCATCTTATAAACCTCTATTAAGTCGCCTCTCATCCTCCTCCGCTCCAAAGAGAAAAGCCCCAGCTCCCTCAACCTTTCCTCATAAGACCTACCCTCCAAACCAGGCAGCATCCTGGTAAATCTCCTCTGCACTCTCTCCAATGCTTCCACATCCTTCTTACAGAGAGGTGAACAGAACTGAACACAATATTCCAAATGTGGTCTCACCAAGGTCCGGTATAGTTGCAGTATAACCCCACGGCTCTTAAACTCAAACCCCCTGTTAATAAACACTAACACACTATAAACCTTCTTCACGGCTCTATCCACTTGAGTGGCAACCTTCAGAGATCTGTGGATCTGAACCCCAAGATGTCTGTTCCTCCACATTCCTCAGAACCCTGCCGTTGACCCTGTAATCTGCATTTGAGTTTGTCCTACCAAAATGAATCACTTATCAGGGTTAAACTCCATCTGTCACTTTTCGGCCCAGCTCTGCATCCTATCAATGTCTCTTTGCAGCCTTCAAGAGCCCCCCACCTCATCCACTACTCCACCAATCTTGGAGTCATCAGCAAATTTACTAACCCACCCTTCAGCCCCCTCTTCCAAGTCATTGATAAAAATCACAAATAGCAGAGGACCCAGCACTGATCCCTGTGGGACACCGCTGGTAACTGGCCTCCAGTCTGAAAATTTTCCCTCTACCACCACCCTCTGTCTTCTATGATACAGCCAGTTACTTATCCAATCGGCCAAATTTCCTTCTATCCCACACCTCCTTCTTCATGAGCCGACCATGGGGAACCTTATCACACACCTTACTAAAATCCATGTATACAACATCATGTCTACATCAACGGGGACGGAGTAGAAAGGGTCGAGAGCTTCAAGTTTTTTGGTGTCCAGATCACCAACAACCTGTCCTGGTCCCCCCCCACGCCGACACTATAGTTAAGAAAGCCCCACCAACGCCTCTACTTTCCCAGAAGACTGAGGAAATTTGGCCTGTCCGCTACGGACTCTCACCAACTTTTACAGATGCCCCATAGAAAGCATTCTTTCTGGTTGGATCACAGCTCGGTCTGGGATCCTGCTCTGCCCAAGACCGCAAGGAACTACAAAAGGGTGGTGAATGTAGCCCCCAATCCATCACACAAACCAGCCTCCCATCCATTGACTCCGTCTACACTTCCCGCTGCCTCGGGGAAAAGCAGCCGGGATAATTAAGGACCCCCCCCCCACACACCCCGGACATTCTCTCTTCCACCTTCTTCCGTCGGGGAAAAGACACAAAAGTCTGAGGTCCCGTACCGACCGACTCAAGAACAGCTTCTTCCCTGCTGCTGTCAGACTTTTGAATGGACCTACCTCGCATTAAGCTGATCTTTCTCTACACCCTCGCTGTGACTGTAACACTACATTCTGCACCCTAAGCCCCCTCCCCTGCCACCCCGCACCCCCCCCCACCCCCCCCACAGCCCTGATCTCCGTACCAGACAATTTGGACCTTGTTGAGAGCAGGTCTCAGCCTCTCCATCCTCTCTCCGTTAAGGGCCGTGTTACTCAGCACCAGTCGCTCCACCGAGAGGCAGCAGCCCATCACGTAGGTCAGCACCTGGCAGTCGTGGTCACTGAGGGCGATTCCAGCCAGGTCGAGGCTTCGGAGGGGGGTGAGGGCTTCCCTGGTCAGCGCCCGGTCCTGAGACTCGAAGAGGCAGTGAAGAGTGTTGAGGAAGCTAGTCTTGTCCGCTCTCTGGGTCAGCGTTCTCTCCCTCAGCCAGCGCTTGAACTGGACGGAGACCTGGGAGGGGAAGGGGGACGCCAGCGTCCTGAGGAGGGTGCGGTGGCAGAGGGGGGAGGTAATCCCTGCCAGAAAGCGGACCAACATCTGGAAGCGGCCTGAGGTGTCGGCTCCCAGCCTCTCCAGCGCCTTCCCGAGCTGGGACTCGCCCGTCCGGCCCAGGAAGAAGGAGAGGGCGCCCAGGAACTCCTGGAGGGTGAGGTGGGGGAAGGAGTAGAGGGTCTGACCGTCCGCTCGCAGTTCCTGCTCCAGGATCTCGGACAGGAACCCTGTCAGGAAGCGGGTGGGCTCCAGGCCGCGAGCCAGGACCTCCTCCTGGGTGAAGAGCAGCGCTCGCTCGCACAGGCCCTGGAAAGCCAGTTGGCCAATCTCGGCCAACACTTCGGCAGTGCCCTGGGGCGGGGCGCGGTGGCGCCTCAGGATGTCCAGGATGTAACGGGCGTACAGCTGGCTGAGGGTCCGGCCAAAGGGCTGGTACGCGCCCCCAGCCCCCCTCCGCAGGCTGTTCCGCAGCACAGTGCAGGCCATGCGACAGAAGGCAGGATTGAAGGATAAGGTGTAGACGTGTTGGTTCTCCTCCAGCAGATGGAAGGCCGCTGCGGCTGAGTGTTCGTCATCGAAGAACCGACGCAGGAATGTCCGCCTCTCCGCGGCGAGGAACCCCAGCAGCTCCAGGCGCCGGCAGGAGCGGGGGAGACCCTCCCCCAGGGTCTTCAAGGCCCCCGGGCGGCTGGTCAGCAGCACCGAGCAGCCAGGCACCAGGTTCTGGGCCATCAGTTCCCAGGCCAACTGGACGGCCTCCATCTCCTGGTCAGGGGAGACGGATCGGGCGCGGCGGTGTGGCTCCGGGAAGCTCTGGCTCTCGTCCAGCCCATCGAACATCAACAGGAGGGTCTCGGGGGAACTCAGCAGGGCTGAGAGACTCCCCTCCAGGTGAGGGTAACAGCGGGCAATCAGCTGGTGAAGGCTCAGCTCTCCTTGGCCGTTCAGGTGGCGGAACTGGAAGTGGAGGGCAAAGGCGAAGTTTCGGAGGGCCTGGCCCCGCGCCCACTGGTGCATCAGATGTTGGACCAGGGTGCTTTTGCCCATGCCCGCCCCTCCGCTAACGAGGGCCACCCGTGGGCGGTGGTGGGGGCCGCACTCTCCACCCGGGCAGTACACCCTGTGGAAGATGGTGCCCTCGTCTATCCGTACCCACTGTTGGCCAGCGTCGCGTTCCATCAGCGCAGCGTGCCGCTGGCCGGTGGCTGCCAACTCGTTCTCTGTCTGCCCTCGGCTCCGACGCCCCACCACCATCGTCAGCCCCACGTAATGCTGGGCCGGGAGGGAGCCCCCCTCGTCACGGACCCCCACAGACAGGACAGCCGCTCGGTGCACTTCCCGCAGCTCTGTCAACACAGAGAACCACAATCAAACACCTCCCATCTCCGCACGCCCCCTCCCCACCTCCGCACGCCCCCTCCCCACCTCCGCACGCCCCCTCCCCACCTCCGCACGCCCCCTCCCCACCTCCGCACGCCCCCTCCAAACCCCTACATCCCTCCCTATCTCCATTACCCTCTCCAGCCCCTACACCCCCATCCCTATCTCTGTAACCTCCTCCAGCCCCCCCTACACCCCCTCCCTATCTCTATAACCTCTGTAAGGGGGGGGCTGGAGGAGGTTACAGAGATAGGGACGGGGGTGTAGGGGTTAGTATTTTGTATCAAAAGATTGGATTGGCCGTGCTAAATTGTCCCTTAGTGTCCAAAGATGTGTAGGTTAGGGTGGATTGGCCGTGCTAAATTGTCCCTTAGTGTCCAAAGATGTGTAGGTTAGGGTGCATTGGCCGTGCTAAATTGTCCCTTAGTGTCCCAAAGATGTGTAGGTTCGGGTGGATTGGCCATGCTAAATTGTCCCTTAGTGTCCAAAGATGTGTAGGTTAGGGTGGATTGGCCATGCTAAATTGTCCCTTAGTGTCCAAAGATGTGTAGGTTAGGGTGGATTGGCCGTGCTAAATTGTCCCTTAGTGTCCAAAGATGTGTAGGTTAGGGTGGATTGGCCATGCTAAATTGCCCCTTAGTGTCCAAAGATGTGTAGGTTAGGGTGGATTGGCCGTGCTAAATTGTCCCTTAGTGTCCCAAAGATGTGTAGGTTAGGGTGGATTGGCCGTGCTAAATTGTCCCCTTAGTGTCCAAAGATGTGTAGGTTAGGGTGGATTGGCCATGCTAAATTGTCCCTTAGTGTCCCAAAGATGTGTAGGTTAGGGTGGATTGGCCGTGCTAAATTGTCCCTTAGTGTCCCAAAGATGTGTAGGTTAGGGTGGATTGGCCATGCTAAATTGTCCCTTAGTGTCCCAAAGATGTGTAGGTTAGGGTGGATTGGCCGTGCTAAATTGTCCCCTTAGTGTCCAAAGATGTGTAGGTTAGGGTGGATTGGCCATGCTAAATTGTCCCTTAGTGTCCCAAAGATGTGTGGGTTAGGGTGGATTGGCCGTGCTAAATTGTCCCTTAGTGTCCCAAAGATGTGTAGGTTAGGGTGGATTGGCCGTGCTAAATTGTCCCCTTAGTGTCCAAAGATGTGTAGGTTAGGGTGGATTGGCCATGCTAAATTGTCCCTTAGTGTCCCAAACATGTGTAGGTTAGGGTGGATTGGCCGTGCTAAATTGTCCCTTAGTGTCCCAAAGATGTGTAGGTTAGGGTGGATTGGCCGTGCTAAATTGTCCCTTAGTGTCCCAAAGATGTGTAGGTTAGGGTGGATTGGCCGTGCTAAATTGCCCCTTAGTGTCCAAAGATGTGTAGGTTAGGGGGATTGGCCGTGCTAAATTGCCCCTTAGTGTCCAAAGATGTGTAGGTTAGGGTGGATTGGCCATGCTAAATTGTCCCTTAGTGTCCCAAAGATGTGTAGGTTAGGGTGGATTGGCCGTGCTAAATTGTCCCTTAGTGTCCCAAAGATGTGTAGGTTCGGGGGATTAGCAGGGTTAATATGTGAGGTTATGGGGTTAAGCTCTGGGTGGGATTGTGGTCAGTGCAGATTTAATGGGCTGAATGGCCTCCTTCCAGAGGGATTCTGTGATTGGATAAGTGAATTCTGTCCCCTTGCTCTGTTTAAGAAATTCTCTGCTCCTTTCTTCTTACACGGGGTCGGGTGAACAACTTCACATTGTCACTCTGTACTCCACATCTGCCCACTCCCTCAGACCCTCTGCCCGCTCCCTCAGACCCTCTGCCCGCTCCCTCAGACCCTCTGCCCGCTCCCTCAGACCCTCTGCCCGCTCCCTCAGACCCTCCGTCTGCCAGCCTGTCTCCCATCCTCTACCCACCGCGGCTCCAACCCGTCTTGGTCAGACTGACCCTCCCCCGCGCAGTCACTCCCAAGGAGTTGCTTCCTCCTCACCTTCCATCTCCGGGCAAAGTTCCGGACCCTCCTCACACAAACACATCTCTCTCAGGATGGAAGGTCCTGCAGGGGAACGGACAGGAGGTTAAACAGAGAGCCTCAGTTCCCTCACACCGGGAAACTCACTGATTCAGGCTGGTGTAGAAGGTGAAGTCACACGGGACAGAGGTGAGCTGGCAAGGTGGGTGCAGAACTGGCACAGAAGTCCCACAACACTAGGTTAAAGTCCAACAGGTTTACTGGGTAACACGAGCTTTCGGAGCTCTGCCCCTTCCTCAGGTGAGTGGGGAGTTGTGTTCACAAACAGGGTATATAAAAACACCAACTCAATTTACACAATAACGGCTGGGGTGCGAGACGTTACGGGTAATCAAGTCTTCAAGGTACAGACAGTGTGAGTGGGGAGAGGGTTAAGCACAGGTTAAAGAGATGTGTATTGTCTCCAGACAGGGACAGTTAGTGAGATTTTACAAACCCAGGCAAGTCACGGGGATTACAGGGCGTTGGTGAGGCCACACCCGGAGTATTGTGTACAGTTTTGGTCTCCTTATCTGAGGAAGGATGTTCCTCGCTACAGAGGGAGCACAGCGAGGGTTTACCTGCCTGGGAATGGCAGGTCTGTCATATGAGGAGAGACTGAGTGGATTAGGATTATATTCACTGGAGTTTAGAAGAGTGAGAGGGGATCTGATTGAGACTTATCAAATTCTAACAGGGTTAGATTCAGAAAGAATGTTCCCCAATGGGTGGGGGGGGTCCAGAACTGGGGGTCAGAGTTTGAGGATAAGGGGTAAACCTTTTAGAACTGAGGTGAGGAGAAATTGTTACAGAAGGTTAGGGGGCATGGAGTTGGGGGTAGGGTGTTAGCGTGGATAGAGGGTTGGCTCTCTAATAGGAGGCAGAGAGTGGGGGTCAATGGGTGCTATTCGGATTGGCGGTTGGTGACTAGTGGAGTGCCCCAGGGGTCGGTGCTGGGGCCTCAGCTATTTACCATTTATATAGATGATGAGAGGGCCTGGGATCCAAGGGCCTTTGGCCTTGTGGATCCAGAACTGGCTTGCCTGCAGAAGGCAGAGAGTGGTTGTGGATGGGTCTTTTTCTGAATGGAGGTCAGTCACCAGTGGAGTGCCCCAGGGATCTGTTCTAGGACCCTTGCTGTTTGTCATTTTCATAAATGACCTGGATGAGGAAGTGGAGGGATGGGTTAGTAAGTTCGCTGATGACACGAAGGTCGGTGGTGTTGTGGATGGTCTGGAAGGATGGCAAAAGTTGCAGCAGGACATAAATAGGATGCAGGACTGGGCAGAGAAGTGGCAGATGGACTTCAACGCGGATAAATGTGTAGTCGTCCATTTTGGCAGAACCAATGGGATGAACGAGTACACTATCAAGGGCAGGAGTCTTAGTAGTGTTGAAGAGCAGAAGGATCTTGGGGTCCAGGTCCACAGGACTCTTAAATCGGCCTCGCAGGTGGAAGAGGTGGTCAAGAAGGCGTATGGTGTACTGGCCTTCATTAATCGAGGGATTGAGTTTAGGAATCGGGAGGTAATGCTGCAACTTTATAAGACCCTTGTCAGGCCTCATTTGGAGTACTGTGCACAGTTCTGGTCACCTCACTATAGGAAAGACGTAGAAGCTATTGAAAGGGTACAGAGGAGATTTACAAGGATGTTGCCTGGACTGGGAAGCATGCCTTATGAAGATAGGTTGAGGGAGCTGGGACTCTTTTCCCTGGAGAGACGAAGGTTGAGAGGCGACCTGATAGAGGTATATAAAATGTTGAGAGGAATAGATAGGGTGGATTCTCGGAGGCTATTTCCCTGGGTTGAAATGGTCGCTACGAGAGGACACAGATTTAAGGTGCAGGGAAGCAAGTACAGAAGAGATGTTAGGGGTAAGTTTTTCACTCAGAGGGTGGTGAGTGAATGGAATCGGCTGCCGTCAGTGGTGGTGGAGGTGAACTCGCTGGGGTCTTTTAAGAGACTTCTGGATGAGTATATGGGGTTTTATGGGATTGGGGGTTATAGATAGGTCTGTAGATTGTAGGTGTTGATGTGATCGGCGCAACTCGTGGGCCGAAGGGCCTGTTTGTGCTGTAGTGTTTTTATGTTCGATGATCTGGAGGAGGGAACCGAGTGTAGGATGTCGAAATTTGCTGATGACACCAAGATTGGGGGAACGGCAAATTGTGCAGAGGGTGTGGAGAGTCTACAGAAGGATCTAGATAGGCTGGGCGAATGGGCCAGGAAATGGCAAATGGAATTTAATGTTGGCAAGTGCGAGGTGGTCCACTTTGGTAGGAAGAATGGTAGGAAGGACTATTACTTACGTGGCGAAAAACTGCAGCAGGCGACGGTGCAGAGGGACCTCGGGGTCCTTGTGCATGAGTCGCAAAAACCCAGCTTGCAGGTGCAGCAGGTGGTCAGGAAGGCGAATGGGATGCTGGCCTTCATAGCGAGGGGGATTGAATATAAAAGTAGGGAGGTCTTGCTGCGGCTGTATAGGGCATTGGTGAGGCCGCAGCTGGAGTACTGTGTGCAGTTTTGGGCGCCGCACTTACGCAAGGATATTTTGGCCTTGGAGGGAGTGCGGAGGAGGTTCACTAGGCTGATACCGGAGATGAGGGGGTTGGACGATGAAGAGAGACTAAATAGACTGGGTCTGTACTCATTGGGGTTTAGAAGGATGAGGGGGGATCTTATAGAGACATATAAGATAATGAAGGGGATGGATAGGGTAGAGGTAGAGAGATTCTTCCCGCTCAGAAAGGACAGTAGGACTAGAGGGCACAGCCTCAAGATAAGTGGGGGGCGGTTTAGAACGGAGTTGAGGAGGAACTTCTTCACTCAAAGGGTGGTGAATCTCTGGAATTCTCTGCCCGTTGAAGTGGTGGAGGCTACCTCGCTAAATATATTTAAGACGCGGGTTGATGGGTTTTTGATAAGAGAGGGGATTAAGGGTTATGGGGAGAGGGCGGGAAAGTGGAACTGAGCCACGACAGATCAGCCATGATCTTATTGAATGGTGGGGCAGGCTCGAAGGGCTGGATGGTCTACTCCTGCTCCAATTTCTTATGTTCTTATGTAAATTTCTTCACCCAGAGGGTGGGGAATGTGTGGAATTCACTCCTGCTCTTGGGGTTAAAGGGATCGAGGGATATGGGGGGGAAGGGGGGGGGAACATCGAGGGATATGGGGGGAGGGGGTGGGGATCGAGGGATTTGGGGGGAGGGGGTGGGGATCGAGGGATATGGGGGGAAGGGGGGGGAACATCGAGGGATATGGGGGGAGGGGGTGGGGATCGAGAGATATGGGGGGGAGGGGGTGGGGGGAAGGGGGATTGAGGGATTTGGGGGGGAGGGGGATCAGGATATCGAATTTGATGATCAGAATGAATGGGCGAGCAGGCTGGTAGGGCTGAATGGCCTCCTCCTGTTTCGAGTTTCGATGTTTCTGTGTAACCTGCCCATCGGGGGGTAGGTACACCCACGGCGCTGTCAGGGAGGGAGTTCCAGCATTTTGACCCCAGTGACAGTTTGGGGTGTAAAACGGGAGAGATTTGATTTGATTTATTATTGTCCCGTGTATCAGGATACGGTGAAAAGTATTGTTTCTTACACACTATACAGACAAAGCATACCGTTGATAGAGAAGGAAAGGAGAGGGTGCAGAATGTAGTGTTACAGTCACAGTGAGGGTGTAGAGAAAGATCAGTTTAATGCGAGGTCGGTCCATTCAAAAGTCTGACAGCAGCAGGGAAGAAGCTGTTCTTGAGTCGGTCGGTACGGGACCTCAGACTTTTGTATCTTTTTTCCCGACGGAAGAAGGTGGGAGAGAGAATGTCCGGGGTGTGTGTGTGTGGGGGGGGTCCTTAATTATACCGGCTGCTTTTCCCCGAGGCAGCGGGAAGTGTAGACAGAGTCAGTGGATGGGAGGCTGGTTTGTGTGATGGATTGGTGAAGGGGGGGACAGAGGGGACGGGGGGTGGGTGGGGGGACAGAGAGGACGGGGGTGGGTGGGGGACGGGGGGTGGGTGGGGGGACGGGGGGGGGGGTGGAGGGTGGGTTTAAACGATCACACGAACCTTCTGACACCATGTGGTGGAGGAGACCCTCGAGGTCGCCCCTCAGCCAATCTCCCTCATTGAGAATTCCAGGCGTCGATTCCATGAACAATTCCTGATCCCTGTAGAGAACTTTCCACAGACTCCGAATCGAGTCACCGCCCTTTCCCAAAATCTCATCAAACAACCTGTACGCTGCCTCGTCCACTCCGGAACATTCCACCATCATCTTCACACTCTGTCCGTGTTAACAAGGTTCAGTTAGAGAGCGAGATCAGGGAAATACACACGGCTTTTACACAGACACACACAGGGTCAGAGTGTTAACCCCCTCACAGGGTCGGTGCCGAGGGAGCGCCGCACTGTGGGGAGGGTCGGTGCCGAGGGAGCGCCGCACTGTGGGGAGGGTCGGTGCCGAGGGAGCGCCGCACTGTGGGGAGGGTCGGTGCCGAGGGAGCGCCGCACTGTGGGGAGGGTCGGTGCCGAGGGAGCGCCGCACTGTGGGGAGGGTCGGTGCCGAGGGAGCGCCGCACTGTGGGGAGGGTCGGTGCCGAGGGAGCGCCGCACTGTGGGGAGGGTCGGTGCCGAGGGAGCGCCGCACTGTGGGGAGGGTCGGTGCCGAGGGAGCGCCGCACTGTGGGGAGGGTCGGTGCCGAGGGAGCGCCGCACTGTGGGGAGGGTCGGTGCCGAGGGAGCGCCGCACTGTGGGGAGGGTCGGTGCCGAGGGAGCGCCGCACTGTGGGGAGGGTCGGTGCCGAGGGAGCGCCGCACTGTGGGGAGGGTCGGTGCCGAGGGAGCGCCGCACTGTGGGGAGGGTCGGTGCCGAGGGAGCGCCGCACTGTGGGGAGGGTCGGTGCCGAGGGAGCGCCGCACTGTGGGGAGGCTCAGTGCTGTGTGGGATCTGGAGTCACGTGTAGGCCATGGACAGCAGATTTCCTTCCCTGACAAACTCTGATCGGAGCAGCTTCATTCCACTGATCCAGGAAAGTTTCACCGTCTCTGACCCCAACTTTGGACCTGACCGATTGTCCACCCACTTCCGCGCCCCCCACCCCCACCCCCCCCACCCACCCCCCCCACCACCCCCCCCCACCCCCCCACCACCCCCCCACCCCCCCACCCCCCCCCCCCCACCAACCCCCCCCCCACCACCCCCCACCCCCCACCCCCCCCCCCCCACCACCCCCCCCCCCCACCAACCCATCTCCTACGATATTATTGTAATATTACTACAGAGGGAGCGCAGTGAGTGCTCCCCAGTGCATACCAGGGATGGTGTAGCCTGATTAGATGACACAGTGGGTTAGCGCTGCTACCTCACAGCGCCAGGGACCCAGGTTCGATTCCCGGCTCAGCGCACAGTGGGTTAGCGCTGCTGCCTCACAGCGCCAGGGACCCGGGTTCGATTCCCGGCTCAGCGCACAGTGGGTTAGCGCTGCTGCCTCGCAGCGCCAGGGACCCGGGTTCGATTCCCGGCTCAGCGCACAGTGGGTTAGCGCTGCTGCCTCACAGCGCCAGGGACCCGGGTTCGATTCCCGGCTCAGCGCACAGTGGGTTAGCGCTGCTGCCTCACAGCGCCAGGGACCCGGGTTCGATTCCCGGCTCAGCGCACAGTGGGTTAGCACTGCTGCCTCACAGCGCCAGGGACCCAGGTTTGATTCCCGGCTCAGCGCACAGTGGGTTAGCGCTGCTGCCTCGCAGCGCCAGGGACCCGGGTTCGCTTCCCGGCTTGGGTCACTGTCTGTGTGGAGTCTGCACATTCTCCCCGTGTCTGCGTGGGTTTCCTCTGGGTGCTCCGGTTTCCCCCCACAGTCTGAAAGACGTGCTGGTTAGGGTGCATTGGGGCCATGCTAAATTCTCCCTCAGTGTAACCCGAACAGGAGTGTGGGTGACTATGGGGATTCTCACAGTAACTTCATTGCAGTGTTAATGTAAACCTTACTTGTGGCACTGATAAATAAAACTTAAATACATTTTTTTTAAAATAATCAGCTGCAAGTACAAAGAACACACTCTACAGCAGAGGAGCTCCGTTTTGGGGAACTCTCTGCTGGAAAACGCTCACATGGAGAGCAGATGAAACATTTCTAAGACACAGACAAGGCCTCCCTGAAGGCGCTGGACACTGACACGACCACCTGGGAAACACTGGCACAAAACCGCCCTGCCTGGCGCTGCCACATCCACAGAGGCTGTCGAGCTCACGGAGCAAGGTGTATTACTGAAACACAACTTAAACACGAGCTGCGCAAGTCCAAAGTCTCCAGCGCAACAACTGCCCGAGTCTGCCCGATATGTGCCAGGACACTCCGTGCCTGAACTGGCCTCAAAATGACTAATGGTGGCGAGGTCCTCATCGATGACGATGGACGAACAGCACAGGAACAGGCCCTTCGGCCCCTCCAATCCTGCACTGACCATGCTGCCCCCCCGACTGAACTAAAACCCCCTCCCCTTCCGGGGACCGTATCCCTCTATTCCCATCCTATTCATGGATTTGTCCGGACGCCCCTTAAAACTCACTATCGTATCCGCTTCCACTCCCTCCCCCCGGCAGCGAGTTCCAGGCACCCACCCCCCTCTGTGTAAAAAATCTGCCTCGTACATCTCCTTTAAACCTTGTCCCTCGCACCTTAAACCTGTCCCCCCCCCCCCCAGTAATTGACTCTTCCACCCTGGGGGGAAAAAGCTTCTGACTATCCACTCTGTCCCTCATCATCTTGTAGACTTCTATCAGGGTCTCCCCCTCAACCTCCAGTGAGAACAAACCAAGTTTCTCCAACCTCTCCTCATAGCTAATGCCCTCCGTACCAGGGGCAACATCCTGGTAAATCTTTTCTGTCCCCTCTCCAAAGCCTCCACATCCTTCTGGTAGTGTGGGTGACCCAGAATTGAACTCTATATTCCAAGTGCGGCCTCACTAAGGTTCTATAAAGCTGCAACATGACTTGCCAATTTTTAAACTCCGTGCCCCCGGCCGATGAAGGCAAGCATGCCGTATGCCTTCCTGACTACCTTCTCCACCTGCGTTGCCACTTTCAGAAGCGTTAGATTAACACTGCAATGGAAACGGGGAAGGGTTATAGTGAGGGTGTGGTGTAAAAGGGGTTGGACTGTCCTATCAGCTACGATTGTGCAGCAGGTGAGGTGGGCCAAATGGCCTCCTCCTGTTCCAATGTTCTTTAGTACACTGTATTTCATTGCGAATACCTCAGCCAAATCAACATCGATCGCTGTAGCTTCATAAAGTTTCTCAATCAGGATCAGTGGGTGACGCAGAAACACACACCGTATCCCCTTCCGATAAAATTCTGTCAGTTTCCGCAGATCATTCTCACCAATACCCTGCAGGTGATCCAGAAAACTGATGTGTCCACCTGAGAGAAAGAACGATGGACAACAGAACGTCAACTCCAGAGTAACGGGATGAGTAAAGCTCCCTCTACACTGTCCCCCCATCAGACACTCCCAGGACAGGTACAGCACGGGGTTAGATACAGAGTAAAGCTCCCTCTACACTGTCCCCCATCAAACACTCCCAGGACAGGTACAGCACGGGGTTAGATACAGAGTAAAGCTCCCTCTACACTGTCCCCCATCAAACACTCCCAGGACAGGTACAGCAAGGGGTTAGATACAGAGTAAAGCTCCCTCTACACTGTCCCCCCATCAAACACTCCCAGGACAGGGACAGCACGGGGTTAGATACAGAGTAAAGCTCCCTCTACACTGTCCCCCCATCAAACACTCCCAGGACAGGGACAGCACGGGGTTAGATACAGAGTAAAGCTCCCTCTACACTGTCCCCCCATCAAACACTCCCAGGACAGGTACAGCACGGGGTTAGATACAGAGTAAAGCTCCCTCTACACTGTCCCCCCATCAAACACTCCCAGGACAGGTACAGCACGGGGTTAGATACAGAGTAAAGCTCCCTCTACACTGTCCCCCCATCAAACACTCCCAGGACAGGTACAGCACGGGGTTTAACACAGGCTGTGTTTCGCTCTGACGTACCGATTCCTTTGGGAGTGTCCATTCTCCCTTGTGTCCAGTTGTTGGTTTCTTGTAGTTTTGGTACAGTTTCCCGCTGGTGTCCCCCTCCAGCCTCTTCCACATCAGAGGAGGTCTCTCCGTCACTCACGTCCCTCCGGTGGGACTTTTGGACTGGGTTTGCCTTGTGTTCCTGTCCTGTTGATCTTGATAAACCAGTTCTGGTTTCACTTTCCCACTGCTCCGGAGAACTCCCCTGTAACCAGCTGTTAGTCCCTGATGCCCAGGTATCTCTCGAATCCCTCGGCTGCCAATGCTCTCCCGTTCACACCATTACTGTGCCCCCTCCTACACCGCCCCCCCCCCATTGCCAGCCCTCACAGCGGGTCCTGTCTTGCCCACTCCCTGACTGAGAGACTTGCTGCTGGGAAGTTACAGACACGCAGAGTCTGCTCCACCTACACAGTGGGAAGTCTCACGACACCAGCTTCAAGTCCAACCTGTTTATTTGGTAGTAAACACAAAAGCTTTCGGAGACGCTGTTCCTTTGTCAGGTGTGTGGAATGTTCTGATCAGAGACAGGGATATAAAATCACACACAGTTTACAGAATACTGATTACAGCTAACCTGCTACATCACAGTTACCACCTACACGGCCCCTCATCCAGCTAAACGGATTTTAACCTGTTTCTTACGTACACCCTCACTTTCTCTCTCTCTCTCTGTCTCTCTCTCTCACACACACGCACACTCCCCTCTCTCACACACACGCACACTCCCCTCTCTCACACACACGCACACTCCCCTCTCTCTCACACACACGCACACTCCCCTCTCTCTCACACACACGCACACTCCCCTCTCTCTCACACACACGCACACTCCCCTCTCTCTCACACACACACACTCCCCTCTCTCTCACACACACGCACACACTCTCCTCTCTCTCACACACACGCACACTCCCCTCTCTCTCACACACACGCACACTCCCCTCTCTCTCACACACACGCACACTCCCCTCTCTCTCACACACACGCACACTCCCCTCTCTCTCTCACACACGCACACTCCTCTCTCTCACACACACACACTCCCCTCTCTCTCACACACACGCACACTCCTCTCTCTCACACACACACACTCCCCTCTCTCTCACACACACGCACACTCCCCTCTCTCTCTCACACACGCACACTCCTCTCTCTCACACACACACACTCCCCTCTCTCTCACACACACGCACACTCCTCTCTCTCACACACGCACACTCCCCTCTCTCTCACACACACGCACACTCCCCTCTCTCTCTCACACACGCACACTCCTCTCTCACACACACACACACTCCCCTCTCTCTCACACACGCGCACACTCCCCTCTCTCTCACACACACGCACACTCCCCTCTCTCTCACACACACGCACACTCCCCTCTCGCTCACACACACGCACACTCCCCTCTCTCTCACACACACGCACACTCCCCTCTCTCTCACACACACACACACTCCCCTCTCTCTCACACACACACACACACTCCCCTCTCTCACACACACACGCACACTCCCCTCTCTCTCACACACACACACACACTCCCCTCTCTCTCACACACACGCACACTCCCCTCTCTCTCACACACACGCACACTCCCCTCTCTCTCACACACACGCACACTCCCCTCTCTCTCACACACACGCACACTCCCCTCTCTCTCACACACACGCACACTCCCCTCTCTCTCACACACACACACACACTCCCCTCTCTCTCACACACACGCACACTCCCCTCTCTCTCACACACACGCACACTCCCCTCTCTCTCACACACACGCACACTCCCCTCTCTCTCACACACACGCACACTCCCCTCTCTCTCACACACACGCACACTCCCCTCTCTCTCACACACACACTCCCCTCTCTCTCACACACACACACACTCCCCTCTCTCTCACACACACGCACACTCCCCTCTCTCTCACACACACGCACACTCCCCTCTCTCTCACACACACGCACACTCCCCTCTCTCTCACACACACGCACACTCCCCTCTCTCACACACACACGCACACTCCCCTCTCTCACACACACACACACTCCCCTCTCTCTCACACACACGCACACTCCCCTCTCTCTCACACACACACACACTCCCCTCTCTCTCACACACACGCACACTCCCCTCTCTCTCACACACACGCACACTCCCCTCTCTCACACACACACGCACACTCCCCTCTCTCTCACACACACGCACACTCCCCTCTCTCTCACACACACGCACACTCCCCTCTCTCTCACACACACGCACACTCCCCTCTCTCACACACACACACACTCCCCTCTCTCTCACACACACGCACACTCCCCTCTCTCTCACACACACCACACACTCCCCTCTCACACACACGCACACTCCCCTCTCTCTCACACACGCGCACACTCCCCTCTCTCTCACACACGCGCACACTCCCCTCTCTCTCACACACACGCACACTCCCCTCTCTCTCACACACACGCACACTCCCCTCTCTCTCACACACACGCACACTCCCCTCTCTCACACACACACACTCCCCTCTCTCTCACACACACGCACACTCCCCTCTCTCTCTCACGCACACTCCCCTCTCTCTCACACACACGCACACTCCCCTCTCTCACACACACACACTCCCCTCTCTCTCACACACACGCACACTCCCCTCTCTCTCACACACACGCACACTCCCCTCTCTCTCACACACACGCACACTCCCCTCTCTCTCACACACACGCACACTCCCCTCTCTCTCACACACACGCACACTCCCCTCTCTCTCACACACACGCACACTCCCCTCTCTCTCACACACACGCACACTCCCCTCTCTCTCACACACACGCACACTCCCCTCTCTCTCACACACACGCACACTCCCCTCTCTCTCACACACACGCACACTCCCCTCTCTCTCACACACACACACACTCCCCTCTCTCTCACACACACGCACACTCCCCTCTCTCTCACACACACGCACACTCCCCTCTCACACACACGCACACTCCCCTCTCTCTCACACACACGCACACTCCCCTCTCTCTCACACACACGCACACTCCCCTCTCTCTCACACACACGCACACTCCCCTCTCTCTCACACACACGCACACTCCCCTCTCTCTCACACACACGCACACTCCCCTCTCTCTCACACACACACACACTCCCCTCTCACACACACACACGCACACTCCCCTCTCACACACACACACGCACACTCCCCTCTCTCTCACACACACGCACACTCCCCTCTCTCTCACACACACGCACACTCCCCTCTCACACACACACACGCACACTCCCCTCTCTCTCACACACACGCACACTCCCCTCTCACACACACACACACACACGCACACTCCCCTCTCACACACACACACGCACACTCCCCTCTCTCTCACACACACACACACTCCCCTCTCTCTCACACACGCGCATACTCCCCTCTCTCTCTCTCACGCGCTCCCCTCTCTCTCTGTGGGAGGAAACCGGAGCACCCGGAGGAAACCCAGGCAGACATAGAGAGAATGTGCTGGCTCCACACAGGCAGTGAGCAAAGCCGGGAATCGAACCCGGGTCCCTGGCGCTGCGAGGCAGCAGCGCTAACCCACTGTGTCACTATCCTCCAGCTTTTGCGCGAATTCTGGCCCCAGAATCTGTCAAAATCCTCCTGTAGCCCCTTCCCATCATCCTCACAGACCATAAAACCATCAGAGACAGGAGCAGAATGAGGCCACTCGGCCCATCGACTCTGCTCCCCCCATTCAATCATGGCTGATATTTTCCCCATCCCCCATTCTCCTGCCTTTTCCCCGATCCCCTTATTAATCAGGAACCGATCTATCTCTGTCTTAAAGACACTCAGTGACCCGGCCTCCTCTGGGGCAAAGAGTTCCCCACATTCCCCACTCTCTGGCTGAAGAAATCCCTCCCCATCTCTGTTTTAAAGGACCGTCCCTTTACCCTGAGGTTGTGCCCTCTCTGGTTCCAGTTTTTCCTACTGGTGGAAACATCCTCTCCACGTCCCACTCTATCCACCGCCCTCAACACATCCTCATAGAACTCCAGTAAATTTGTCAGACACGACTTCCCCTTAATGAAACCGTGCTGCGTCTGCTCTATCAAACAATTCTCCTCAAGATGCCTCGCTATTTCCTCCTGGATGACGGATTCCAACATTTTACCTCCAACAGATGTTAAACTAACCGGCCTATAATTCCCTGCCTTTTGCCTGGCACCCTTCTTATCCTGTAAGTTTCAATAAGATCCCCCCCCCCATCCTTCTAAACCCCCGAGGACAGACCCAGAGTCCTCAACCCGTTCCTCAAGCTCTTCATTCCAGGGATCATCCTTGTGAACCTCCCTCTGGATCCTTTCCGAGTCCCGGCACATCCTTCCTTAGATACGGGGACCCAAAACTGCTCCCAATCCTCCACATGGGGTCTGACCCAGAGCCTTATCCAGACTCAGAAGTCCATCCCTGCTCTTGTATTCTAACCCTCTCCACATGACCGAGTTGTGATCTGGGAGGGGCCCATTGAAAAGGTGTTGGGAGCGGATTGGAAACTGACTTGGAGGGTGGGGTGGGTGAAGGCACAGCGAGTGAGGACACTGGGGGTGGAACGAATTGGAGAGTTACTTATCTGAGTTGGAGATCCATTGGTCAGACCCACACTGGGAGCACCGTGCACAGTTCCAATCTCCGTATCCCTCAGTTAGACCCACACTGGGAGCACCGTGCACAGTTCCAGTCTCCCTATCCCTCGGTTAGACCCACACTGGGAGCACCGTGCACAGTTCCAGTCTCCCTATCCCTCGGTTAGACCCACACTGGGAGCACCGTGCACAGTTCCAGTCTCCGTATCCCCTGGGTTAGACCCACACTGGGAGCACCGTGCACAGTTCCAATCTCCGTATCCCTCAGTTAGACCCACACTGGGAGCACCGTGCACAGTTCCAGTCTCCCTATCCCTCGGTTAGACCCACACTGGGAGCACCGTGCACAGTTCCAGTCTCCCTATCCCTCGGTTAGACCCACACTGGGAGCACCGTGCACAGTTCCAGTCTCCGTATCCCCTGGGTTAGACCCACACTGGGAGCACCGTGCACAGTTCCGGTCTCCGTATCCCTCGGTTAGACCCACACTGGGAGCACCGTGCACAGTTCCAATCTCCGTATCCCTCAGTTAGACCCACACTGGGAGCACCGTGCACAGTTCCAATCTCCGTATCCCTCAGTTAGACCCACACTGGGAGCACCGTGCACAGTTCCAGTCTCCGTATCCCCTGGGTTAGACCCACACTGGGAGCACCGTGCACAGTTCCAATCTCCGTATCCCTCAGTTAGACCCACACTGGGAGCACCGTGCACAGTTCCAGTCTCCCTATCCCTCGGTTAGACCCACACTGGGAGCACCGTGCACAGTTCCAGTCTCCCTATCCCTCGGTTAGACCCACACTGGGAGCACCGTGCACAGTTCCAGTCTCCGTATCCCCTGGGTTAGACCCACACTGGGAGCACCGTGCACAGTTCCGGTCTCCGTATCCCTCGGTTAGACCCACACTGGGAGCACCGCGCACAGTTCCGGTCTCCGTATCCCCTCGGTTAGACCCACACTGGGAGCACCGCGCACAGTTCCGGTCTCCGTATCCCCTCGGTTAGACCCACACTGGGAGCACCGTGCACAGTTCTGCTCTCCGTATCCCTGGGTTAGACCCACACTGGGAGCACCGTGCACAGTTCCGGTCTCCGTATCCCTGGGTTAGACCCACACTGGGAGCATTGGGCATGAGAGATTGAATGGCCACCTCCTATTCCTGTGTAACAGACTCGAAGAGAAGGGCTGAATGGCCTGGAATTGTGCACAGTGCCGAGGGAGCGCCGCACTGTGGGGAGGGTCGGTGCCGAGGGAGCGCCGCACTGTGGGGAGGGTCGGTGCCGAGGGAGCGCCGCACTGTGGGGAGGGTCGGTGCCGAGGGAGCGCCGCACTGTGGGGAGGGTCGGTGCCGAGGGAGCGCCGCACTGTGGGGAGGGTCGGTGCCGAGGGAGCGCCGCACTGTGGGGAGGGTCGGTGCCGAGGGAGCGCCGCACTGTGGGGAGGGTCGGTGCCGAGGGAGCGCCGCACTGTGGGGAGGGTCGGTGCCGAGGGAGCGCCGCACTGTGGGGAGGGTCGGTGCCGAGGGAGCGCCGCACTGTGGGGAGGGTCGGTGCCGAGGGAGCGCCGCACTGTGGGGAGGGTCGGTGCCGAGGGAGCGCCGCACTGTGGGGAGGGTCGGTGCCGAGGGAGCGCCGCACTGTGGGGAGGGTCGGTGCCGAGGGAGCGCCGCACTGTGGGGAGGGTCGGTGCCGAGGGAGCGCCGCACTGTGGGGAGGGTCGGTGCCGAGGGAGCGCCGCACTGTGGGGAGGGTCGGTGCCGAGGGAGCGCCGCACTGTGGGGAGGGTCGGTGCCGAGGGAGCGCCGCACTGTGGGGAGGGTCGGTGCCGAGGGAGCGCCGCACTGTGGGGAGGGTCGGTGCTGAGGGAGCGCCGCATTGTGGGAGGGTCGGTGCTGAGGGAGCGCCGCACTGTGGGAAGGGTCGGTGCTGAGGGAGCGCCGCACTGTGGGGAGGGTCGGTGCTGAGGGAGCGCCGCACTGTGGGGAGGGTCAGTACTGAGGGCGCGCCGCACTGTGGGGAGGGTCGGTGCTGAGGGAGCGCCGCACTGTGGGGAGGGTCAGTACTGAGGGCGCGCCGCACTGTGGGGAGGGTCGGTGCTGAGGGAGCGCCGCACTGTGGGGAGGGTCAGTACTGAGGGCGCGCCGCACTGTGGGGAGGGTTGGTGCTGAGGGAGCGCCGCACTGTGTCGGGGGTGGTGTTACTCTGTGACTCCCATCGACAGCAGTTTACGAAGAATGAGACTCGGAGTAAGAGAGTTTTGGTCACTAACGTTTAATCAGAGGCACGGAGCCTCCTGAACACATCCAGAGACAGTTCGAAACAGCCAGCCCTGAACTGCTACTGCAACAGGGCAAATACAGAAACCCCCCCAACTCCCCACAGAAGCCTGATTACACCGTATACATCTCCCGTCCAGGGGGTGCGGGGGGGAGTGAGGGGGGAGGAAGGGGCAAAGTGCGAGAGGGAGAGACTCAGAGAGACATCCCTCAGTCTCCTCTCCACTCACATGTTCTTCAGTTTGGTGATGACCCCATTGGGGTAACCCTTCTTAAAACGAGCAACCACATCCGGGTCAAGCAAGTGGATCCCATCCAGCTGATTCCCCAGAGTGATCCTGAAAGAGAAGGAGAGAGAAAAGATCCAATTAAATAACAGGAGAAATGGTTGATGAGGGGAGGGCAGTGGATGTTGTCTACATGGACTTCAGTAAGGCCTTTGACAAGGTCCCTCATGGCAGACTGGTGCAGGAGGTGAAGTCGCACGGGGATCAGAGGTAGACTGGCAAGGTGGATATAGAACTGGCTCAGTCATAGAGTGATGTGGAGATGTCGGCGTTGGACTGGGGTAAACACAGTCAGAAGTCTGACAACACCAGGTTTAAGTCCAACCGATTTATTTGACAGTAAACTCACAAGATTTCGGGGTTAGCCTCTTCGTCAGGTGAATGGAGAGTTCTGGCCTCAGACAGAGCATATAAAGCACAGACAGTTTACAGATTACTGATTAGAATGTGAATCCTTACACCTAACCTGCTGTTCAAGTCTTAAAGGTACAGACAGTGTGAGTGGGGAGAGGGTTAAGCACAGGTTAAAGAGATGTGTATTGTCTCCAGACAGGGACAGTTAGTGAGATTTTACAAACCCAGGCAAGTCATGGGGGGTTACAGATATTGTGACATGAACCCAAGGTCCTGGGTGAGGCCGTCCCCATGTGTGCGGAACTTGGCTATCAGTCTCTGCTCAGCGACTCTGCGCTGTCGTGTGTTGTGAAGGCCGCCTTGGAGAACGTTTACCCGAAGGTCAGAGGCTGAATGCCTGTGACCACTGAAGTGTTCGCCAACAAGAAGGGAACAGTCTTGCCTGGTGATTGTCGAGCGATGTTCATTCATCCGTTGTCGTAGCGTCTGCATGGTCTCCCCAATGTACCATGCTTCGGGACATCCTTTCCTGCAACGTATCAGGTAGACAATTTGGCCGAGTTGCAAGAGTATTTACCATGTACCTGGTGGATGGTATTCTCACGTGAGATGATGGTATCCGTGTCGATGATCCGGCATGTCTTACAGAGGTTGCTGTGGCAGGGTTGTGTGGTATTGTGGTCACTGTTCTCCTGAAGGCTGGGTAGTTTGCTGCGAACAATGGTCTGTTTGAGGTTGTGTGGTTGTCTGAAGGCAAGAAGTGGGGGTGTGGGGATGGCCCTGGTGAGATGTTCGACCTTCGGGTAAACGTTCTCCAAGGCGGCCTTCACGACACACGACAGTGCAGAGTCGCTGAGCAGAGACTGATAGCCAAGTTCCACACACATGAGGATGGTCTCAACAGGGATCTTGGGTTCATGTTGCACTATCTGTAACCCCCATGACTTGCCTGGGTTTGCAAAACCTCACTCACTGTGCTGTCTGGAGACAATACACATCTCTTTAACCCGTGATCAGTGCTCCTTCCACTCACACTGTCGGCCACTTTAGGACTTGAACAGCAGGTTAGGTGTAAGGATTCACATTCTAATCAGTAATCTGTAAACTGTCTGTGCTTTATATGCTCTGTCTGAGGCCAGAACTCTCCATTCACCTGACAAAGAGGGTAACATCGAAAGCTTGTGAGTTTACTATCAAATAAATCGGTTGGACTTAAACCTGGTGTTATCAGACACTCCCAGGACAGGTACAGCACGGGGTTAGATACAGAGTAAAGCTCCCTCTACACTGTCCCCCCATCAAACACTCCCAGGACAGGTACAGCATGGGGTTAGATACAGAGTAAAGCTCCCTCTACACTGTCCCCATCAAACACTCCCAGGACAGGTACAGCACAGGGTTAGATACAGAGTAAAGCTCCCTCTACACTGTCCCCCCCATCAAACACTCCCAGGACAGGTACAGCACAGGGTTAGATACAGGGTAAATCTCTTTGTCTCTATCTCTTTCTCACCAGTTGGGTTGCACATTGTGGGGTCTCCCAAACAGTTCGATTTTCCGGGTGCCGGGAGACAGGCGTTCAATCATTCCGTAGATTTCATCGGGTTTGTGACTTGTTGAGCGAACCTGCAGTGGGGGTGAGACAGACAGAGAATGCGTCAGATAATGGGCCTGGACTGCCCGAGACCCCACTCCCTCCGGCCTGGGGATAGCCCCGATGCGAGCCACCCACAGCATGTGCAGACCCAGAGATTCCCCAGGTTGGTGGTGAACATACTCACCTCTGCCACAATCACATCACAGTCAAGTCCTCGATTAAAACCCTGTGGATTCCCTTTCACTCCAACCTGAAACACAAAACCAACAAGGGTTTGATTTGGTTTATTATTGTCAGATGTTGGTTGGAGGTGTTGTGGATAGTTTGGAGGGATGTCAGAAGTTGCAGCGAGACATCGATAGAACACAGGACACAGAACACTACAGCACAAACAGGCCCTTCGGCCCACAAGTTGCGCTGATCATATCCCTACCTACCAGGCCTATCCATAACCCTCAATCCCAGTAAATCCCATGTACTCATCCAGAAGTCTCTTAAAAGACCCCAGCGAGTTCGCCTCCACCACCACCGACGGCAGCCGATTCACTCACTCACCACCCTCTGAGTGAAAAACTTACCCCTGGTAGAGGGATTGAATTTCGGAGCCGTGAGGTCATGTTACAACTGTACAAAACTCTGGTGCGGCCGCACTTGGAGTATTGTGTACAGTTCTGGTCGCCGCATTATAAGAAAGATGTGGAGGCATTGGAAAGGGTGCAGAGGAGGTTTACCAGGATGTTGCCTGGTATGGTGGGAAGGTCTTATGAGGAAAGGCTGAGGGACTTGAGGTTGTTTTCATTAGAGAGAAGAAGGTTACGAGGTGACCTAATTGAGGCATACAAGATGATCAGAGGATTACATAGGGTGGACAGTGAGAGCCTTTTACCTCGGATGGTGATGGCTAACACGAGGGGACATAGCTTTAAATTAAGGGGTGGTAATTATAGGACGGATGTCAGAGGTAGGTTCTTTACTCAGATGGTAGTAAGGGCGTGAATGCCCTGCTTGCAGCAGTTGTGGACTTGCCAACTTTAAGGGCGTTTAAATGGTCAGTGGATCGGCATATGGATAACATTGGAATAGTTTAGGTTAGAGGGTCATTAGATTGGTTCCACTGGTTGGCGCAACATCGAGGGCCGAAGGGCCTGTACTGCGCTGGAATGTTCTATGTTCTATGACATCTCCTCTGTACTTGCTCCCCAGCACCTTAAACCTGTGTCCTCTCGTAGCGACCATTTCAGCCCTGGAAATAGCCTCCGAGAATCCACCCTATCTATTCCTCTCAACATTTTATAAACCTCTATCAGGTCGCCTCTCAACCTTCATCTCTCCAGGGAGAAGATTCCCAGCTCCCTCAACCTATCCTCATAAGGCATGCCTCCCAATCCAAGCAACATCCTTGTAAATCTCCTCTGCACCCTCTCAATAGCTTCCACATCCTTCCTGTAGTGAGGTGACCAGAACTCCAAGTGGGGTCTGACAAGGGTCTTATAAAGTTGCAGCATTACCTCCCGACTCCTAAACTCAATCCCTCGATTAATGAAGGCCAGTACACCATACGCCTTCTTGACCACCTCTTCCACCTGCGAGGCCGATTTAAGAGTCCTATGGACCCGAAGCCCGAGATCCTTCTGCTCCTCAACACAGCTAAGACTCCTACCCTTGATAGTGTATTTCTTCATCCCATTGGTCCTGCCAAAATGGACCACTACACATTTATCCGCGTTGAAGTCCATCTGCCACTTCTCCGCCCAGTCTTGCATCCTATCTATGTCTCGCTGCAACTTCTGACATCCCTCCAGACTATCCACAACACCATCAACCTTCGTATCGTCGGCGAACTTACTAATCCATCCCTCCACTTCCTCCTCCAGGTCATTTATGAAAATGACAAACAGCAAGGGTCCTAGAACAGATCCCTGGGGCACTCCACTGGTGACTGACCTCCATGCAGAAAAAGACCCATCCACAACCACTCTCTGCCTTCTGCAGACAAGCCAGTTCTGGATCCACAAGGCCAAAGGCCCTTGGATCCCATGCCCTCTCGCCTTCTCAAGAAGTCTTGCAAGGGGGACCTTATCAAACGCCTTGCTGAAGTCCATGTAAACCACATCCACCGCTCTTCCTTCGTCAATGTGTTCAGTCACATTTTCAAAGAATTCAACTAGGCTCGTAAGGCACGACCTGCCCTTGACAAAGCCGTGCTGACTACTTTTGATCATACTGAATTTCTCTAAATGTTCATAAATCCTGTCCCTCAGGATTCTCTCCATCAACTGAGGTAGATATATGCGAGGTGATGTTTCTTGGGAGATTGAACCAGGGCAGGACTTACTCAGTTAATGGTAGGGCACTGGGGAGAGTTACAGAACAAAGAGATCTCGGGGTACAGGTTCATAGCTCTTTGAAAGTGGAGTCACAGGTGGACAGAGTGGTGAAGAAGGCATTCGGCATGCTTGGTTTCATCGGTCAGAACATTGAATACAGGAGTTGGGACGTCTTGTTGAAGTTGTACAAGACATTGGTAAGGCCACACTTGGAATACTGTGTACAGTTCTGGTCACCCTATTATAGAAAGGATATTATTAAACTAGAAATAGTGCAGAAAAGATTTACTAGGATGTTACCGGGACTTGATGGATTGAGTTATAAGGAGAGGCTGGATAGACTGGGACTTTTTTCTCTGGAGCGTAGGAGGCTGAGGGGTGATCTTATAGAGGTCTATAAAATAATGAGGGGCACAGATCAGCGAGATAGTCAATATCTTTTCCCCCAAAGGTAGGGGAGTCTAAAACTAGAGGGCAGAGGTTTAAGGTGAGAGGGGAGAGATACAAAAGGGTCCAGAGGGGCAATCTTTTCACCCAGAGGGTGGTGAGTGTCTGGAACGAGCTGCCAGAGGCAGTAGTAGAGGCGGGGACAATTTTATCTTTTAAAAAGCATTTAGACAGTTACATGGGTACGATGGGTATAGAGGGATAGGGGCAAATGTGGGCAATTGGGATTAGCTTAGGGGCTTAAAAAAAAGAGGTGGCATGGACAGGTTGGGCCGAAGGGCCTGTTTCCCTGCTGTAAACCCCTCTGACTCTATGACTGAGGTGAAATTTCTTCACCCAGAGGGTGGGGGGAATGTGTGGAATTCACTCCCACAGAAAGCAGCTGAGGACAAAACGATTTCAGGAAGAAATTAGATTTCGCTCTTGGGGCGAAAGGGATCGAGGGATATGGGGGGGAAGGGGGGGGGAAATCGAGGGATATGGGGGGAGGGGGGAAAATCGAGGGATATGGGGGGGAAGGGGGGGAATCGAGGGATATGGGGGGGAAGTGGGGGGGGGGAAATCGAGGGATATGGGGGGAAGTGGGGGGAAGTGGGGGGGGGAAATCGAGGGATATGGGGGGGAAGTGGGGGGGGGAATCGAGGGATATGGGGGGAGGGGGGGAAATCGAGGGATATGGGGGGGAAGGGGGGGAAATCGAGGGATATGGGGGGGGGAATCAGGATACTGAATTCGATGATCAGCCATGATCAAAATGAATGGGGGAGCAGGTTGGAAGGGCTGAATGGCCTCCTCCTGCTTCTAGTTTTTATGTGTTTGGGATACACTTACTGTGAACGGCTAGACCTTCACTGTCAGACTGGGGGAAAGGGGGGCAGGGTTGAGGGGGTTGGCACGTCCCAGACTGTGCTCCTTGCCGTGGTTCAGCACGGGGGTCAGGGGTGGGGGGTCGGGGGTCACGTGCCAGACAGTGCTCCTTGCTGTGCTTCAGCACAGGGGTGAGGGGTCAGGGGGGTCACCTACCAGACAGTGCTCCTTGCCATGGTTCAGCCCGGGGGCGAGGGGTCAGGGGTCAGGGTGGGGGGTCGGGGGTCACGTACCAGACAGTGCTCCTTGCCGTGGTTCAGCCCTGGGGGGGGGGATGGGGGTCGGGGGGTCACGTACCAGACAGTGCTCCTTGCCGTGGTTCAGCCCGGGGGTCAGGGGTTGGGGGTCGGGGGGGGTCACGTACCAGACAGTGCTCCTTGCCGTGGTTCAGCCAGTGTCCAGTGCGCCCCGTCCGAATGATTCGCTGTAGCTGATTGGTCTTCACCCAGATGATCTCGTCCACTCGCTCGTACCTGGTTGGAGGGGAAGACACGATGAGTGTTATCGAGGAGAACACTGAGATACAGGCTGTTAGACTGGACAGGATCGAGGGTCATAAGGAGGAGGTGTTAGCAATTCTTGAGAGTATGAAAATAGATAAGTCCCCTGGACCGGATGGGATTTACCCTAGGATTCTCTGGGAGGCTAGGGAGGAGATTGCAGAGCCTTTGGCTTTGATCTTCATGTTGTCATTGGCTACAGGTATAGTGCCGGAAGACCGGAGGATAGCAAATGTTGTCCCCTTGTTTAAGAAGGGGAGTAGAGACCATCCTGGGAATTATAGACCAGTGAGCCTTACTTCTGTTGTGGGGAAAGTTTTGGAAAGAATTATAAGGGATAGGATTTATAATCATCTAGAAAGGAATAAATTGATTAGGGATAGTCAACACGGTTTTGTGAAGGGTAGGTCGTGCCTCACAAACCTTATCGAGTTTTTTGAAAAGGTGACCAAAGAGGTGGATACGGGTAAGGCAGTTGACGTGGTGTATATGGATTTTAGCAAAGCATTTGATAAGGTTCCCCATGGGTAGGCTACTGCAGAAAATGCAGATGCATGGGATTGAGGGTGATTTAGCAGTTTGGATCAGGAATTGGCTAACTGATAGAAGACAGAGGGTGGTGGTTGATGGGGAATATTCAACCTGGAGTTGTTACAACTGGTGTACCTCAGGGATCTGTCTTGGGGCCACTGCTGTTTGTCATTTTTATAAATGACCTAGATGAGGGTGTAGAAGGATGGATTAGTAAATTTGCTGACAACACCAAAGTTGGAGGAGTTGTAGACAGTGAGGATGGATGTTACAGTTTGCAGAGGGACATAGATAAGCTGCAGAGCTGGGCTGAGAGGTGGCAAATGGAGTTTAATACGGAAAAGTGTGAGGTGATTCACTTTGGTAAGAATAACAGGAGTACAGAATATTGGGCTAATGGAAGGACTCTTAGTAGTGTTGACGAGCAGAGAGATCTCGGGGGTACATGTGCATAGATCCCTGAAAGTTGGCACCCAGGTTGATAAGGTTGTTAAGAAGGCATACGGTGTGTTAGCTTTTATTGGTAGAGGGATTGAATTTTGGAGCCGCGAGGTCATGTTACAACTGTACAAAACTCTGGTGCGGCCGCACTTGGAGTATTGTGTACAGTTCTGGTCGCCGCATTATAAGAAAGATGTGGAGGCATTGGAAAGGGTGCAGAGGAGGTTTACCAGGATGTTGCCTGGTATGGTGGGAAGGTCTTATGAGGAAAGGCTGAGGGACTTGAGGTTATTTTCATTCGAGAGAAGAAGGTTATGAGGTGACCTAATTGAGGCATACAAGATGATCAAAGGATTGGATAGGGTGGACAGTGAGAGCCTTTTACCTCGGATGGTGATGGCTAACACGAGGGGACATAGCTTTAAATTAAGGGGTGGTAATTATAGGACGGATCTCAGAGGTAGGTTCTTTACTCAGAGGGTAGTAAGGGCGTGGAATGCCCTGCCTGCAGCAGTTGTGGATTCACCAACTTTAAGGGCGTTTAAATGGTCAGTGGATAGGCATATGGATAAGATTGGAATAGTTTAGGTTAGAGGGTGATTAGATTGGTTCCACTGGTCGGCACAACATCGAGGGCCGAAGGGCCTGGACTGCGCTGGAATGTTCTATTACAATAATAAAATGTCAAGTTGAAAAACATTACAAATGAAATATTCAGACAAAAATACCATTAGGAAAAGATAAATCTCACTTTGGTCCAAAATGGGCAAGTCATGTTGCAGCTTTATAGAACCTTAGTGAGGCCGCACTTGGAATATAGAGTTCAATTCTGGGTCACCCACACTACCAGAAGGATGTGGAGGCTTTGGAGAGGGGACAGAAAAGATTTACCAGGATGTTACCCCTGGTACGGAGGGCATTAGCTATGAGGAGAGGTTGGAGAAACTTGGTTTGTTCTCACTGGAGGTTGAGGGGGAGACCTGATAGAAGTCTACAAGATGATGAGGGACAGAGTGGATAGTCAGAAGCTTTTTCCCCCAGGGTGGGAGAGTCAATTACTGGGGGGGGGGGGGGCACAGGTTTAAGGTGCGAGGGGCAAGGTTTAAAGGAGATGTACGAGGCAGATTTTTTACACAGAGGGGGGTGGGTGCCTGGAACTCGCTGCCGGGGGGAGGGAGTGGAAGCGGATACGATAGTGAGTTTTAAGGGGCGTCCGGACAAATCCATGAATAGGATGGGAATAGAGGGATACGGTCCCCGGAAGGGTAGGGGGGTTTAGTTCAGTCGGGAGTGGGGAGCGGGGCGTGGGGGGGGCGCAAACGGGGCAGCGGGAGGGGCGGGCGGGCAGCGGGGCAGCGAGCGGAGCGGGACGCAGGGAGCGCAGGCAGTGTTGGGGTGCAGGAATGGGCACGTGGGGGGGGGGGGAACGAAGGGATCAGATCGAGACACTCACCCCCAGAGTTGTAAACACTCTCGTCCCAATTCCATCGCCCTAGGGAGAGAGAGAGAGAGAGTCAGGGATCGTCACCCCTCACCCCCACATCGAGGGTTAACCGCGACCCCCTCACCCCCACATCGAGGGTTAACCGCGACCCCCTCACCCCCACATCGAGGGTTAACCACGACCCCCACACCGAGGGTTAACCGCGACCCCCTCACCCCCACATCGAGGGTTAACCGCGACCCCCTCACCCCCATATCGAGGGTTAACCGCAACCCCCTCACCCCCACATCGAGGGTTAACCACGACCCCCTCACCCCCACATCGAGGGTTAACCGCGACCCCCTCACCCCCACATCGAGGGTTAACCGCGACCCCCTCACCCCCACATCGAGGGTTAACCGCGACCCCCTCACCCCCACATCGAGGGTTAACCGCGACCCCCTCACCCCCACATCGAGGGTTAACCGCGACCCCCTCACCCCCACATCGAGGGTTAACCGCGACCCCCTTACCCCCACATCGAGGGTTAACCGCGACCCCCTCACCCCCACATCGAGGGTTAACCGCGACCCCCTCACCCCCATATCGAGGGTTAACCGCGACCCCCTCACCCCCGCATCGAGGGTTAACGTGACCCCCTCACACTCCCCGGGTCACTCTGACCCCCTCACCGCCCCGGGGAGGGTTAACGTGACCCCCTCACCGCCCTGGGGAGGGTTAACGTGACCCCCTCACCGCCCCGGGGAGGGTTAACGTGACCCCCTCACCGCCCCGGGGAGGGTTAACGTGACCCCCTCACACTCCCCGGTTCACTCTGACCCCCTCACCGCCCCGGGGAGGGTTAATGTGACCCCGGTTCACTGTGACCCCCTCACCGCCCCGGGGAGGGTTAATGTGACCCCCTCACCGCCCCGGTTCACTGTGACCCCCTCACCGCCCCGGGGAGGGTTAATGTGACCCCCTCACCGCCCCGGTTCACTGTGACCCCCTCACCGCCCCGGGGAGGGTTAATGTGACCCCGGTTCACTGTGACCCCCTCACCGCCCCGGGGAGGGTTAATGTGACCCCGGTTCACTGTGACCCCCTCACCGCCCCGGGGAGGGTTAATGTGACCCCGGGTCACTGTGACCCCCTCACCGCCCCGGGGAGGGTTAACGTGACACCCCCTGACCTGCCGGTGACCCAGAGGAAGAGGAATCCGTCGTCCTGTAACACGGGAATGTTGAGCATTCGCATCTCATCGTCTGTCAGCGTCCCCCCGTACGGAAGCTCCATGTGGATATCCCAGGGCGGATCAGCCATCACCACGGCAAACTTCCCCAGGATACTGACATCCAGGAATCGGATATCACAGCATATCCACTGATCGGGAACCGGGGAGGGGGGAGAGAGAGAGAGAGAGACGGGGTTGGGGGGGGTGGAGGAGTAAGGGGGGGGAGAGAGAGGGGGAAGAGAGAGACAGAGAGAGAGAGAGAGACAGAGACAGAGAGAGAGAGAGAGAGAGAGAGACAGAGAGAGACAGAGACAGAGAGAGAGAGAGAGAGAGACAGAGAGAGAGAGAGAGAGAGACAGAGAGAGAGAGAGACAGAGAGAGAGAGAGAGAGAGAGAGACAGAGACAGAGAGAGAGAGAGAGAACAGAGAGAGAGAGAGAGAGACAGAGACAGAGAGAGAGAGAGAGAGAGAGAGAGACAGAGAGAGAGAGAGAGACAGACAGAGAGAGAGAGACAGAGAGAGAGAGAGAGACAGAGAGAGAGAGAGACAGAGACAGAGAGAGAGAGAGACAGACAGAGAGAGAGAGAGACAGAGAGAGAGAGAGACAGAGACAGAGAGAGACAGAGACAGAGAGAGACAGAGAGAGAGACAGAGACAGAGAGAGAGACAGAGAGAGAGACAGAGAGAGAGACAGAGAGAGAGACAGAGAGAGGGAGAGACAGAGACAGAGGGAGAGACAGAGGGAGAGACAGAGGGAGAGACAGAGGGAGAGACAGAGGGAGAGAGTCAGAGGGAGAGAGTCAGAGGGAGAGAGACAGAGGGAGAGAGACAGAGGGAGAGAGACAGAGGGAGAGAGACAGAGGGAGAGAGACAGAGACAGAGAGAACAGTTGTTAGGAACTGCAGCACAGAATGGTTTCAGTGCAAGAGGCCAACATAGAAACCTAGAACATTACAGTACAGTACAGGCCCTTCAGCCCTCGATGTTGTGCCGAGCTTTATCCAATCCCAAGATCAGGCTATCCCACTCCCTCTCATTCTGGACTGACTGTTGTGTCGGTACTAGCCCTCCATGGGAGAAATTTCCCGCGTTCCCCTCCTGCTCCCGGCAATCCTCTGCATGTTCCTCCTTCCCGACAATCCAGTTCCCTGCCAACCCCTCGATCGCTCCCCCCGCCTTGCCTTCACACTTGCCCTCAGCCAGACCCTCACTCGAAACCCCCTCGATCCTCTCCTCCATTCCAGTGAGAACAAACCAAGTTTCTCCAACCTCTCCTCATAGCTAATGCCCTCCATACCAGGGGCAACATCCTGGTAAATCTTTTCTGTCCCCTCTCCAAAGCCTCCACATCCTTCTGGTAGTGTGGGTGACCCAGAATTGAACACTATATTCCAAGTGCGGCCTCACTAAGGTTCTATAAAGCTGCAACATGACTTGCCAATTTTTAAACTCAGTGCCCCCGGCCGATGAAGGCAAGCATGCCGTATGCCTTCCTGACTACCTTCTCCACCTGCATTGTCACTTTCAGTGACCTGTGTACCTGTACACCCAGATCCCTCTACCTATCAATACTCTGTGTACCTGTACACCCAGATCCCTCTACCTATCAATACTCTGTGTACCTGTACACCCAGATCCCTCTACCTATCAATACTCTGTGTACCTGTACACCCAGATCCCTCTACCTATCAATACTCTGTGTACCTGTACACCCAGATCCCTCTACCTATCAATACTCTGTGTACCTGTACACCCAGATCCCTCTGCCTATCAATACTCTGTGTACCTGTACACCCAGATCCCTCTACCTATCAATACTCTGTGTACCTGTACACCCAGATCCCTCTGCCTATCAATACTCTGTGTACCTGTACACCCAGATCCCTCTGCCTATCAATACTCTTAAGGGTTCTGCCGTTTACTGTATATTTCCTATCTGTATTAGACCTTCCAAAATGCATTACCTCACATTTGTCCGGATTAAACTCCATCGGCCATCTCTCAGCCCAAGTCTCCAACTGACCTATATCCTGTTGTATCCTCTGATGGTCCTCATCGCTATCCACAAATCCACCAACCTTTGTGTCGTCAGCAAACTTACGAATCAAACCAGTTACATTTTCCTCCAAATCATTTATATATATTACAAACAGCAAAGGTCCCAGCACTGCTCCCTGAGGAACACCACTTGTCACAGCCCTCCATTCAGAAACACACCCTTCCACTGCTACCCTCTGTCTTCTCTGACTGAGCCAGTTTTATATCCACCTTGCCAGCTCACCTCTGATCCCATGTGACTTCACCTTCTGCACCAGTCTGCCATGAGGGACCTTGTCAAAGGCCTTACTGAAATCCATGTAGACAACATCCACTGCCCTCCCCTCATCAATCATCTTCGTCACTTCCTCATAAAACTCAATCAAGTTTGTGAGACACGATCTCCCCTTCACAAAACCATGTTGCCTCTCACTAATACGTCCCCTTATTTCCAAGTGGGAATAAATCCTGTCTTGACGAATCCTCCCCAATAATATCCCTACCACTGACGTGAGGCTCACCGGCCTGTAATTACCTGGATTATTCTTGCTACCCTTCTTAAACAAAGGAACAACATTGGTTATTCTCCAATCCTCTGGGACCTCCCCTGTAACCAGTGAGGATACAAAGATTTCTCTCAAGGCCCCAGCAATTTCCCCCCTTGCCTCTCTCAGTATTCTGGGGTATATCCCATCGGGCCCTGGGGACTTGTCTACCTTAATGTTTCTCAAGAACCCCAATACCTCCTTATTGATCTCAACATGACTCAGCGAGTCCCTCACTCGATCACACCCCACACCCTCCCTCCCTCCCTCCTCCACACTCTGGAACAGCTAATCCTATGCTTGAACCCCCCCCTCCTTGCCTTTGATCTGCAGGGGGTCTTTCCACAGATATGCTCTCCCTCCTTCCCTCCCCATCCACGCTGACTCCCACCCTTGGATTCACCCACCCTGGGATCTCACCGGGAGGTGGGGGGCGGGAGCTGAGGAACGCGCTGGGAAGGGAGCAGGGTGCCGGGGTTGGGGAATGAGGAACACTCTGGGAAGGGAGCAGGGTGCCGGGGTTGGGTTGGGGGGAATGAGGAACACTCTGGGAAGGGAGCAGGGTGCCGGGGTTGGGGTTGGGGAATGAGGAACACTCTGGGAAGGGAGCAGGGTGCCGGGGTTGGGGAATGAGGAACACTCTGGGAAGGGAGTGCCGGGGTTGGGTGGGGTGGTGGGGGGTGGGGGTGGGGGGTGGGGTGGGGGAAATGGGTCTCTTACCTGCGGCGGGAAGAGCTTGCCCAGACTGGGTCTCCAGTAACTTGCTTTTTGAGGGGACTCTCAGTCGGGGCTTTCTCCATCACGGACATACAAGCCACATCATCCAGCGAGCTGTCAATCTCATAGTGAATATATTTACAGGTATCCATGTGGAAACATGTATTCAGGAAGGAACAGTCTCCCAGGGACTTGTCTGTGTGCTTGTTTATAATTCGCCTGGAGGGAGAGAGAGAGCGTGTGAGAGAGTGAGAGAGAGAGCGAGAGAGAGTGTGAGAGAGTGAGAGCGAGAGAGAGAGCGAGAGAGAGAGCGAGAGAGAGAGCGAGAGAGAGAGCGAGAGAGAGAGCGAGAGAGAGAGCGAGAGAGAGAGCGAGAGAGAGAGCGAGAGAGAGAGCGAGAGAGAGAGCGAGAGAGAGTGTGAGAGAGAGAGAGCGAGAGAGAGAGCGAGAGAGGGAGCGAGAGAGGGAGCGAGAGAGGGAGCGAGAGAGGGAGCGAGAGAGGGAGCGAGAGAGAGAGCGAGAGAGAGAGCGAGGGAGAGAGCGTGGGAGAGAGCGAGGGAGTGCGAGAGCGAGGGAGTGCGAGAGCGAGGAGTGCGAGAGCGAGCGCGTGAGAGAGCGAGCGCGTGAGAGAGCGAGCGCGTGAGAGAGCGAGCGCGTGAGAGAGCGAGCGCGTGAGAGAGCGAGCGCGTGAGAGAGCGAGCGCGTGAGAACGCGAGAAAGAGTGTGTGAGAGAGAGAGAGAGCATCAGAGGGAGTGTGGGCGGGGCGGGGGAGTGTGGGCGGGGCGGGGGAGTGTGGGCGGGGCGGGGGAGTGTGGGCGGGGCGGGGGAGTGTGGCGGGGCGGGGGAGGCGGGCGGGGCGGGGAGGCGGGGGAGAGGGGGGGAGGCGGGGGAGAGGGGGAGGCGGGCGAGACCCCAGGGTGAGGGGTCAGGGTGTCCCCGCCCTCCCCAGGGTGAGGGGTCAGGGTGTCCCCGCCCTCCCCAGGGTGAGGGGTCAGGGTGTCCCCGCCCTCCCCAGGGTGAGGGGTCAGGGTGTCCCCGCCCTCCCCAGGGTGAGGGGTCAGGGTGTCCCCGCCCTCCCCAGGGTGAGGGGTCAGGGCCTGACCTTCCCCGGGGTGAGAGGACAGGGAGTCCCCGATGTTGTATAGAACGTTGGTTAGGCCGCATTTGGAGTACTGCGTCCAGTTCTGGTCGCCTTACTACCAGAAGGACGTGGAGACCCTGGACAGAGTGCAGAGGAGGTTTACCAGGATGTTGCCTGGTATGGAAGGACTGGGGTATGAGGAAAGATTGAGCAAATTGGGGCTGTTTTCCCTTGAAAGACGCCGACTGAGGGGGATCATAGAGGTGTATAAGGTTATGAAGGTATAGATAAACAGTGGTAAGCTATTTCCCATGTTAGAAACGCACAGTACGAGGGGCCACGGGCTTGGGTGATGATGGTGGGTATGATTGGTGGGGGGGGGGGGGGGGGGGGGCGAGGTATAATTGGGATGTTAGAGGGAGGTTTTCACACAGAGGGTAGTGGGGGTATGGAATGCTCTGCCAAGTAAGGTGGTGGAGACAGGCACGCTGGGGTTGTTTAAGAGTTATTTAGACAGGCACATGAGCGGGATGGAGATGGAGGGATATAGGAGACTGTTTTAAATAAGGTTCAGGAGCCTTGGGACATCCTGGGAATCAATTGATTCCTATGGACCTTCCAACATATTTTCTGGCTCACTTGTTTTACTTTTGAGCTTCTGGGGATTCCCTTGGATGTGTGTATAAGATGTGCATGTATTGATGTTCTTCTCTTTTAATCCACAGGCGATTCTGTCTGCCTTGTTATCCAACGAGGGACGTACCCGCGATGGGTCGTACTGGGGCTGCTCTTGGATGTTCGAGAATAGCCTAGTGCTTCATGTCGTTAGTGTGTGCTTAAACTGGACCAGCTGATGGGCACCACGACAGCTCAGTGACTATCACTGTTTGCTGTGCAGACACATGGATTTGGGCCGGTGTCTGTGGGAGTTTGCGCATTCTCCCGTGCTTGCGTGGGTTTTCTCCGGGTGCTCCGGTTTCCTCCCACACCCCAAAGATGTGCTGTTAGGCTGATTGGAGGTAATAAATTGTCCCTAAATTAGTTCTCCCTCAATGTGGAATACCATAAACAATAGATAAGGGTCATGGGGGGAGGGGGGGGGGCACTGGTAATGTTAAAATGGCGGCGTGGGCTCGTTGGGCCGAAGGGCCTGTTTCCCAGGCTGTGTTGTCCTTTGTTCTATCCCCAGGGTGAGGGGGTCAGGGAGTCCCCGCCCTCCCCGGGGTGAGGGGGGGTCAGGGAGTCCCCGCCCTCCCCGGGGTGGGGGGGTCAGGCCCAGACCCTCCCCGGGGTGAGGGGTCGGGCCAGCCCTCCCCGGGGTGAGGGGTCGGGCCCAGACCCTCCCCGGGGTGAGGGGTCGGGTCCAGACCCTCCCCGGGGTGAGGGGTCGGGCCCAGACCCTCCCCGGGGTGAGGGGTCGGGCCCAGACCCTCCCCGGGGTGAGGGGTCGGGCTGTACCCACCTGAAGTGCAGCTTCTTACAGGGTCTGTCCATGTCATGGCTGTCATACACTCCAGCTTTGTGCCGTGGTCACAGAACTCCTGAACCTGGGCCCTGCCTCGGGAGCGAAACTTCTCGACAATCGACTGCTCCTTTGCTGTGGTCGTGTTCAACAGCTCCAGGATCTCCTGGCTCATCTGGGGCAAAAGAACAGGCGTTAGACAGAGAGACGGAGACCTGGCAACCCCACTCCCCAGAGAGACAGTGACCCCTAACCCCATTCCCCAGAGAGACGGTGACCCCTAACCCAATTCCCCAGAGAGACAGTGACCCCTAACCCCATTCCCCAGAGAGACGGTGCCCCCTAACCCCATTCCCCAGAGAGACAGTGACCCCTAACCCCATTCCCCAGAGAGACAGTGACCCCTAACCCCATTCCCCAGAGAGACAGTGACCCCTAACCCCATTCCCCAGAGAGACAGTGACCCCTAACCCCATTCCCCAGAGAGACAGTGACCCCTAACCCCATTCCCCAGAGAGACAGTGACCCCTAACCCCATTCCCCAGAGAGACAGTGACCCCTAACCCCATTCCCCAGAGAGACAGTGACCCCTAACCCCATTCCCCAGAGAGACGGTGACCCCTAACCCCATTCCCCAGAGAGACGGTGACCCCTAACCCCATTCCCCAGAGAGACGGTGACCCCTAACCCCATTCCCCAGAGAGACAGGTGACCCCCTAACCCCATTCCCCAGAGAGACAGTGACCCCTAACCCCATTCCCCAGAGAGACAGTGACCCCTAACCCCATTCCCCAGAGAGACAGTGACCCCTAACCCCATTCCCCAGAGAGACAGTGACCCCTAACCCCATTCCCCAGAGAGACGTGACCCCTCACCCCGAAGGATAAAACCCGCATTACCAAGATAGCTAGTTAGCCTCTGACCCCTCAACCCTGACCTGGGAGAGAAAAGGTTACCAGGAACGTCCTTTACCCCCCCCGAACTCTCACACAGCAAAACAGAGCTGTTCGCAAGAGGGCCTGACAAACTGACTCCTTGCCCTCTGACCCCTCACCCAGGACAGGGCAAAGCAGTTACCGAGAACCCACCACCCTACACCCACCCTCTGACCCTGAATCTCACACCCTGACACCCACCCTCTGACCCTGAATCTCACACCCTGACACCCACCCTCTGACCCTGAATCTCACACCATGACACCCCTGACCATCGCCCTCTGACCCTGAATCTCACACCCTGACCATCGCCCTCTGACCCTGAATCTCACACCCTGACCATCGCCCTCTGACCCCGAATCTCACACCCTGACCATCGCCCTCTGACCCTGAATCTCACACCCTGACCATCGCCCTCTGACTCTGAATCTCACACCTTGACCCTTGCCCTCTGACCCTGAATCCACACCCTGACCTGAATCTCACACCCTGACCCCTGCCCTCTGACCCTCACCCTGAATCTCACACCCTGACCCTCGCCCTCTGACCCTGAATCTCACACCCTGACCCCGCCCTCTGACCCCCATCCTGAATCTCACACCCTGATCCTCACCTCTGACCCTCAGGCCCAGTATCGCACCTTCTGACCCCCGCCTTTGACCTCTCGTGCCCTGACAGCTCTCCTCTGACTCTGAGCCCCAGAAGCGGTCGCCCGCAGCTTTGTTGAGTGGGGTGGGGGGTCATTCCTGGGGTCAGGGGGCAGAGCTGTGCCCAGAGCAGCCTGCCTCCTGACCTTCTTGTTCTCCCGCTCCTTGGTGGACTGCTGGTTCAGTAAACTCTCAATCTCCAGGTCCACCTCCGACGCCACCTTCTTGGATTTCTTGATGGGTTCGCTGGCCTTCTTCTCAGGCAGGGCGGCTGTTCCAGAAGCTTCCTGCTCCGCTCTGCGTTTCTGGCCCACGGCCGGAGGCTCGGCTGACCTGCGGCTCTCCTGAGGGGTCAGCACCACCATGGCGGAAAGCTTGCTGTGGTCAGCAAAGGTCACACAGGTGGGCTTCCCGTCCAGCGACATCCCGGGGCGGATCTCAATCAGCTCCTGAGCAGCAAACTTCTGCAGGAGACTCTCCACACTACCCTGAGACACAGACACTCCAGCTGGGGGGGAGAGACAGAGAGAGAGGTGAGGGAGAGACAGAGAGAGACAGAGAGAGAGAAGACAGAGAGAGAGACAGAGAGAGACAGAGAGAGACAGAGAGAGACAGACAGAGAGAGACAGAGAGAGACAGAGAGAGAGAGAAAGAGAGAGACAGAGAGAGAGACAGAGAGAGAGACAGAGAGAGAGAGAAAGAGAGAGAGAAAGAGAGAGAGAAAGAGAGAGACAGTGACAGAGAGAGACAGTGACAGAGAGAGACAGTGACAGAGAGAGACAGTGACAGAGAGAGACAGTGACAGAGACAGACAGTGACAGAGACAGACAGTGACAGAGACAGACAGAGTAAAAAGTTAGTGGACTAAAACCTGGTTGTTGTCAGACTTTTTACTGTGTTTACGCCAGTCCAACGCCAGCATACCCACATCAGAGAGAGACAGAGACAGACAGAGACAGAGAGAGAGACACAGACAGAGAGAAAGACAGAGATGGGGGACAGTGTAGAGGGAGCTTTACTCTGTATCTAACCCTGTGCTGTACCTGTCCTGGGAGTGTTTGATGCGGGGACAGTGTAGAGGGAGCTTTACTCTGTATCTAACCCCGTGCTGTACCTGTCCTGGGAGTGTTTGATGCGGGGACAGTGTAGAGGGAGCTTTACTCTGTATCTAACCCTGTGCTGTACCTGTCCTGGGAGTGTTTGATGGGGGGACAGTGTAGAGGGAGCTTTACTCTGTATCTAACCCCGTGCTGTACCTGTCCTGGGAGTGTTTGATGGGGACAGTGTAGAGGGAGCTTTACTCTGTATCTAACCCCGTGCTGTACCTGTCCTGGGAGAGTTTGATGGGGACAGTGTAGAGGAGCTTTACTCTGTATCTAACCCCATGCTGTACCTGTCCTGGGAGAGTTTGAGGGGACAGTGTAGAGGGAGCTTTACTCTGGTATCTAACCCCATGCTGTACCTGTCCTGGGAGTGTTTGATGGGGGGACAGTGTGGAGGAGCTTTACTCTGTATCTAACCCCAAGCTGTACCTGTCCTGGAGTGTTTGATGGGGGGACAGTGTAGAGGGAGCTTTACTCTGTATCTAACCCCGTGCTGTACCTGTCCTGGGAGTGTTTGATGGGGGGGACAGTGTAGAGGGAGCTTTACTCTGTATCTAACCCTGTGCCTGTACCTGTCCTGGGAGTGTTTGATGGGGGGACAGTGTAGAGGGAGCTTTACTCTGTATCTAACCCCGTGCTGTACCTGTCCTGGGAGTGTTTGATGGGGGGACAGTGTGGAGGGAGCTTTACTCTGTATCTAACCCCAAGCTGTACCTGTCCTGGGAGTGTTTGATGGGGACAGTGTAGAGGGAGATGGATCTTACCAGTAACAATGCGTTCATGATGGCGAGTGAGTCCGTGGGCAGTAGCAAGCTGGGGTCGTGAGAGATGTTCTAGAATCTTCTTCTCCAGCTGGGGGTCGATTTTCACATCCTGCTCCTGGGTGCTGGTTTTGGGGTGGAGGAGTGTGTACGGCTGGGATTGGGCTGTCGCTGCGCAGTGTTGGACTCAGTGCCACCTCGGGATTCGCTGTGGGGGAACCGGAGATACATTAGCTGTGGGGGAGATGGGGTGTACACCCTTCCTGCAATCCCACCCCCCTCCATCAGTCCTGCTATCCCTCCTCCTGTCCCGTCAATCCTACTCTCCATCCCTCCCTCGATCTGTCTCTCCCTCTGTCCTGCTCTTTATCCATTCCTCTCCCCCCTCTCACTCCCTCCCTCCATCAATCCCTCTCTCACTCCCTCCCTCTATCCAATCCTCCCTCTCTCACTCCTTCCCTGTCAATCCTGCTCTCTAGCATCCTCCTCTCCTCTTCCTCCCTCCCTCTCTCCATCAATCCTGCTCTCTAGCCAATCCTCCCTCTCTCACTCTCTCCATCAATCCTGCTCTCTATCCAATCCTCCTCTCTCCATCAATCCTGCTCTCTATCCAATCCTCACTCTCTCCATCAATCCTGCTCTCTAGCCAATCCTCCCTCTCTCACTCTCCATGAATCCTGCTCTCTATCCAATCCTCCCCTCTCTCACTCCCTACCTCCTCCCCTCAATCCTGCTCTCTATCCAATCCTCCCTCTCTCCCTCCCTCAATCCTGCTCTCTATCCAATCCTCCCTCTCTCACTCCCTCCCTCCCTCAATCCTGCTCTCTATCCAACCCTCCATCTTTCTGTTTGTAATATATATAAATGATTTGGAGGAAAATGTAACTGATTTGATTAGTAAGTTTGCTGACGACACAAAGGTTGGTGGATTTGTGGATAGCGATGAGGACCATCAGAGGATACAGTAGGATATAGATCAGTTGGAGACTTGGGCAGAGAGACGGCAGATGGAGTTTAATCCGGACAAATGTGAGGTGATGCATTTTGGAAGGTCTGATACAGATAGGAAATATACAGTAAGTGGCAGAACCCTTAAGAGTGTTGATAGGCAGAGGGATCTGGGTGTACAGGTACACAGAGTATTGATAGGCAGAGGGATCTGGGTGTACAGGTACACAGGTCACTGAAAGTGGCAATGCAGGTGGAGAAGGTAGTCAGGAAGGCATACGGCATGCTTGCCTTCATCGGCCGGGGCACTGAGTTTAAAAATTGGCAAGTCATGTTGCAGCTTTATAGAACCTTAGTGAGGCCGCACTTGGAATATAGTGTTCAATTCTGGGTCACCCACACTACCAGAAGGATGTGGAGCTTTGGAGAGGGTTACAGAAAAGATTTACCAGGATGTTAGCTGGTTTGGAGGACCAAAGGGCCTGTTCCTGTGCTGTAATTTTCTTCTTCTCCTCCCTCCATCAATCCTGCTCTCTATCCAATTCTCCCTCTCTCAATCCGTCCCTTCTTCTCTCACTCTCTCCCTCCATCAATCCTGCTCTCAATCCATCCCTCCCCCTATCAATCTCTCCCTTTCTCTATCCATCCCTCCATCGCCACACCTCTCCTCCCTGTCTGTTTCTCATCAATCCGGCTCTCAATCCCTCCCTCCTCCTCACCATCCTACCCCTTCCACTCTGTCTTCCTCCATCACGATCTGCCCCCTTCCCTCTCCACCTCTCTCTTCCCTTTCTTTCTTTCTCTCTCCCACACTCCGTTGCGTGATCAGTCCAGCTCCCTATTCCCCCCTCTCTCCTTCGACAGGGTGGCACAGTGAGTTAGCGCTGCTGCCTCGCAGCGCCAGGGACCCGGGTTCGATTCCCGGCTCAGCGCACAGTGGGTTAGCGCTGCTGCCTCCCAGCGCCAGGGACCCGGGTTCGATTCCCGGCTCAGCGCACAGTGGGTTAGCGCTGCTGCCTCACAGCGCCAGGGACCCGGGTTCGATTCCTGGCTCAGCGCACAGTGGGTTAGCGCTGCTGCCTCGCAGCGCCAGGGACCCGGGGTTCGATTCCCGGCTCAGCGCACAGTGGTTAGCACTGTTGCCTCGCAGCGCCAGGGACCCGGGTTCGATTCCCGGCTCAGCGCACAGTGGGTTAGCGCTGCTGCCTCGCAGCGCCAGGGACCCGGGTTCGATTCCCGGCTCAGCGCACAGTGGGTTAGCGCTGCTGCCTCACAGTGCCAGGAACCCGGGTTCGATTCCCGGCTCAGCGCACAGTGGGTTAGCGCTGCTGCCTCACAGCGCCAGGGACCCGGGTTCGATTCCCGGCTCAGCGCACAGTGGGTTAGCGCTGCTGCCTCACAGCGCCAGGGACCCGGGTTCGATTCCCGGCTCAGCGCACAGTGGGTTAGCGCTGCTGCCTCACAGCGCCAGGGACCCGGGTTCGATTCCCGGCTCAGCGCACAGTGGGTTAGCGCTGCTGCCTCCCAGCGCCAGGGACCCGGGTTCGATTCCCGGCTCAGCGCACAGTGGGTTAGCGCTGCTGCCTCACAGCGCCAGGGACCCGGGTTCGATTCTCCCTCAGTGTCGAGGGGGTCAGTGAGGGTAAACGCATGGGGTTATGGTGATAGGGCCTGATTGAGTGGGGTCAGTGCAGACTCGATGGGCCCACTCCCCCTCCCCTTATCCCACTTTCCCCCCTTCCCCACCCCCCACTCCCCCTCACCCCCGCTCCCCCCGTAACGCCCCCCCGTAACCCCCCCTCCCCCAGTAACCCCCCTCCCCTCTCACTCCCCCGTAACCCCCCCTCCCTGCTCCCCCTTCACCACCCCTCCCCGCTCTCCCCGTAACCCCCCACCGTCCCCCCTCACCCCCTTAACCCCCCTCCTCACTCCCCCGTACCCCCCCTCCCCGCTCCCCCTTCACCACCCCTCCCCGCTCCCCCCTCACCCCCCTGCCCCCCATCGTAACCCCACCCTCCCCCCATAACCCCCCCTCCCCCTCACACACCGTAACCCCCCCGCCTCTCACCACCTCCCCCAATCCCCCCCTCGCACCACCTCCCCCTCACCCCCCTCCCCACCCCCTCCCCTCACCCCCACTCCCCACCCCAACCCCGCACCCCCTCCCCTCACGACCCCCTCCCCACCCCTCCCCCCTCACCCCCCATCCCCCATCCCCACCCCCTACCTCTCCCCCTTACCGCTGGGCTGTCCCGGGTCTTTCCCCCTCCTCCTCTGTAGCCTCTCCCTCAGGCTGTCCAGCTGTTTTTTGTGGGCCTGGATGCTGCTCCAAGTGTCCGACATCCCGCGGCCCGCTGAGCCCCTTCCGCCGGCCGCCGCTCCAAATCCAGGCCCAGGCTTCGGTGCCGGAAGTAGGCCCAAAGCACTTCCGGTGTACAGTCCGGCCGCCCCCCCAGGGAGCCCCGCCCACAAGCCCCACCCCCAAACTCCCAAACCCCACCCACAACCCAAACCCCACCCCCAATCCCCAAACCCCGCCCAAATTCCCAAACCCCGCCCACAACACCCAAACCCCGCCCCACATATGCAAACCCCGCCCCAAATACCCAAACCCCGCCCACAGCCCCAGACCCCCGCCCCCAATCCCCAAACCCCGCCCCCAATCTCCCCCCTGAACCCCCTCCGTCTCTCCCAGAGGGGGGGTGGGTGCCTGGAACTCGCTGCCGGGGGGAGGGAGTGGAAGCGGATACGATAGTGAGTTTTAAGGGGCGTCCGGACAAATCCATGAATAGGATGGGAATAGAGGGATACGGTCCCCGGAAGGGGAGGGGGTTTAGTTCAGTCGGGGGCAGCATGGTCAGTGCAGGATTGGAGGGGCCGAAGGGCCTGTTCCTGTGCTGGAATTTTCTTTGATCTTGTAAAGCTCCCTCTACACTGTCCCCCCATCAAACACTCCCAGGACAAGTACAGCACGGGGTTAGATACAGAGTAAAGCTCCCTCTACACTGTCCCCCCCATCAAACACTCCCAGGACAGGGACAGCACGGGGTTAGATACAGAGTAAAGCTCCCTCTACACTGTCCCCCCCATCAAACACTCCCAGGACAGGTACAGCACGGGGTTAGATACAGAGTAAAGCTCCCTCTACACTGTCCCCCCATCAAACACTCCCAGGACAGGTACAGCACGGGGTTAGATACAGAGTAAAGCTCCCTCTACACTGTCCCCCCATCAAACACTCCCAGGACAAGTACAGCACGGGGTTAGATACAGAGTAAAGCTCCCTCTACACTGTCCCCCCATCAAACACTCCCAGGACAGGTACAGCACGGGGTTAGATACAGAGTAAAGCTCCCTCTACACTGTCCCCCCATCAAACACTCCCAGGACAGGTACAGCACGGGGTTAGATACAGAGTAAAGCTCCCTCTACACTGTCCCCCATCAAACACTCCCAGGACAGGTACAGCACGGGGTTAGATACAGAGTAAAGCTCCCTCTACACTGTCCCCCCATCAAACACTCCCAGGACAGGTACAGCACGGGGTTAGATACAGAGTAAAGCTCCCTCTACACTGTCCCCCATCAAACACTCCCAGGACAGGTACAGCACGGGGTTAGATACAGAGTAAAGTTAGTGCTCTAGAGAGCTTTAGATTGGCTAGGAGGGAGTTAAAGAGAGAGTTAAGAAGGGCTAAAAGAGGACATGAGAAGACTTTGGCTGATAGGATTAAGGAGAATCCTAAGGCGTTCTATAGATATGTTAAGAACAGAAGGTTGGTTAGGGCAAGATTAGGGCCAGTTAGAGACAGCAGTGGGAATTTATGTGTGGAACTGGAAGAGATTGGAGAGGCATTGAACCAATATTTCTCTTCGTTGTTCACGCAGGGGGACATAAATGTAGCTGTGGAGGTCACTGGGTTACAGGGTTGTAAACTGGACAGTATTGCAGTTGATAAGGAGGATGTGCTAGTTATTCTTAAGGGTTTGAAAATAGATAAGTCCCCTGGGCCGGACGGGATTTACCCTAGGATTCTCTGGGAGGCAAGAGAGGCGATTGTAGAGCCTCTGGCTCTGATCTTCAGGTCGTCGTTGGTCACCGGTATAGTGCCAGAAGATTGGACGATAGCGAATGTTGTCCCATTGTTTAAGAAGGGGAACAGAGACTTCCCCGGGAATTATAGACCGGTGAGTCTTACTTCTGTTGTGGGCAAGGTTTTAGAGAGAATTATTAGGGATAGGATTTATAGTTATTTGGAGAGTAATGAATTGATTGGAGATAGTCAGCATGGTTTTGTGGCGGGTAGGTCGTGCCTTACTAACCTTATTGAGTTTTTTGAGAAAGTGACCAAAGAGGTGGATGGGGGTAAGGCAGTTGACGTGGTATATATGGATTTTAGTAAGGCGTTTGATAAGGTTCACCATGGAAGGCTTCTGCAGAAAATGCAGATGTATGGGATTGAGGGTGATTTAGGAAATTGGATTAGGAATTGGCTAGCAGATAGGAGACAGAGGGTGGTGGTTGATGGTAAGTATTCGTCATGGAGTTCAGTTACGAGTGGTGTGCCTCAGGGATCTGTTTTGGGGCCACTGCTGTTTGTAATTTTTATTAATGATCTGGATGAGGGTATAGTTGGGTGGATTAGTAAGTTTGCTGATGACACCAAAGTCGGAGGTGTGGTAGATTGTGAGGAAGGGTGTCATAGTTTGCAGGAAGACTTAGACAGGTTGCAGAGCTGGGCCGAGAGGTGGCGGATGGAGTTTAATGCGGAAAAGTGTGAGGTAATTCACTTTGGTAGGAATAACAGATGTATCGAGTATAGGGCTAATGGGAGGACTCTGAATAGTG